>NC_069003.1:2311634-2316932 GCF_001194135.2 Octopus bimaculoides
TATATATATCAGATCGGTTTAGATTATTTATATTTACTTGTACTTGTTTACTGAATCGTTGTTCTTTATTTATAAACTTATCTTTCACTGTTACCCTTTTCTGCAATTTCTAACTTGACGAACGTTGACCACATTATTGTATCCTGTTTTGCTAGGCTGACCTCTTTTGTGTCACATTAGTTTCTCACTCCTATATTCCTTAATCGATTCATTCCTTATCTTGTATCTGTTTGTTGAGTACGTCAATTATATCTTAGATTACTAAATTTATCGCGCTGCTTACTCCAAGATTTTATAAGTAATTTTTTCTTATATGGTGTAGGATGTTGGCTTCGATATGCAATATCTCAAAACTTCTATTCGTTTTTAGGATTTAATCTGTGTTGTTGCTTATTTAGAGTCGTCAGGGATGCACTTCCTTTCTGATTATCCTATTACGTCTTGAAAACTTCGCCCTATTATTGGCCGGTTTATTATTTCATATCTCTTATATTTCCCTAGTTGAAAATGTACTGTCAAAACCATTGCACCTTCTCGAAATCATATGGAAATTCTCTATACCCTGTATTGTGTGTATGTGTGTTTAAGTGTAGTTGAACTTCCTGCTTTTGAAACGTCAATGTATTTTTTTCTCAATTTGTACATGTATGTTTATATATGTATATATGAACTAGTGTATGTATGCTGTAGTAGAAGACACTTACCCAAGGTTCCACGCAGTAGGACTGAAACCGGAACGGTGTGGTTGAAAAGCAAACTTCTTACCGCACGACCATGAATTATATATATATACATACATACACATATGTATGTATATACTTATCTATATACATGCATGTGCTTCTGTGTATTTATGTATGCGTATGCTTGTGCTTATATACACGAATATGTTGGTTTTGGTAATTATATCTCCCTTCCAAGAATATCTCTAATTACTATTTAACTTCCATCTATCATTTCCTTCTAAATTAAACGAAAACAAAGACAATTTTCTTCGTTATTCTCAAAGGAGGGAAAAGCTCTCAAAGAATGATGCCCTCCTACATTTCAATTCCCCTCTCACCAATTCTCTATCTCCTCCTTTATCACCCTATCTCTCTCTCTTTTTATATATTTATCTATCTATTCTATTTATATATCTCCTTATCTATCAATTTTTCTGTCATATATATATATATATATATATATATATATATATATATATATATATATGTCTATTTATCTGTCTGTCAATCTATTTATCAACCTATCTATTAGTCTGTCTATCAATCTGTCTATCTATCTACTCAAGTATCTATCGATCTATCAATCTTATTTTTCTATCAAATCATACATGTATACATAAACGCACATATATGAAAACATTTTGGCATATATAGGTAATATTTTACATCTGTCTAATTTACACATATACTAATCCAAAATCTATTTGTGCCAATCATTTTACGGTTTATATTTGTTGTAAGCCATGCCATCAAAAGCTTAACGCGGCTGACTTCTTCCTCCTGCACCGCTTTCTTTATCATCCGAATTAGAACAACATGATTCGGGAACATGATATACATTATGTTCGATTTTATTTGCTCATAACATGAAAACCAAACTGGAACAAACCACAACGACCTGGAACAGACTGGACGTTTGTATTAGTGGTCATTGCTTGTTTAACCTCTAACATCTTCCATTACCAACATCAAACCGCCCATGCAATCAACCTACCTCAAAGCTCATATCGAACCCTTTCACTATTTTTATTCTCTCAAGTAGAGTTTCTTCATATATTCGTTCCCTTGAGAACTCAACTCTGCTTCACTTAGATTTATTGCAAACGAAACTAAATCTTATCTGTTATGTTCATTATTCTCTGATGAAAATGCTTAGTAGCAACTTGAGGTGAAGGTTTATTATTCTCGCTCACACGAACAAAAATATTGGACAGGTAAATATTCTTAAATAATATTTATCTATCATTGGTCTAAGTTGTTGCATATATAAATATATATCGTATCGACGTGTGTATATTAAGATATGTATACTTACGTGTATAGACACAATAATACAAATTAATTTATATATATAAGGATATGTAATTATATATATATACATATATCTATACATATATATATATATACATATATATATATATATATATATATACACATGTATGCATATACATATATATATATATGAGGACAGTGGTTTTGTTAGCAAGGACATTTGTGTCCTTGTTGTTGTTGTTGTTGTTGTTGTTGTTGTCACTGGTTACGGTGGCAGGCAAGACTGCTGTAGCAGCAGAGTTTTTCTTTTTCTCCATTCTCTCCTTAACTGTGAGGAAGGAAGACAAGGAAATTATTCTGATTATATGTCTGTGCACACGTTTGAATGTGGTGTGTGCCAGAGGGTTTGCAAATCCAATGGGGGTCTTAAAAGACATGTTAGGATCCACAATGAGCAGAACTTACTTGCAGGTATTGGTAGTGCAATTCAGAGGTGCAATCTGTGTGGGTGTTTTTTCAAAACACTGTCTGGTTTAAAAAGCCACATCAGACGCCATGAAAGGGCTAAGGTGTAGGTGCAGGAGGTGGTCAAACTCTGTTTAAGGAGTAGACAACCACCATATATATATATATATATATATATATATATATACACATGTATGCATATGCATATATATATATATATATATATATCGATGTCTATATATATATAGAGAGAATGAAAGTAAGAGAGAAAAAAAAGAGTATTTTTGGTTATCTCACCCCCCATTAAAAAATTGATTTATCTCCTCCCGTTTTAAGAAAAATATCGGGACATTTGGTCGTCTGCTGCACCTTGTAAATATTGCTAAACCCTCAATAAAACAATTAAAAAAATGAAAAATCAAGCATAAAAACTTAAATAATTAATCATCTTACTGAATCTGATAAGATTTTTATAACAAATCCTACCATTCCAATTGAGGAGGCCCAAAGTCAACTATGTCTTGAAGTATTGAATCGAAAGGATCTAACTTAAGTTTTTAGTGGAGAGATAACCCAGTTTTCTAATGGTACTTTTTTTCATTAGGGATGGGATAACCAAAAAGTACCAGACAGAATGATATATATAAATGTCTATCTACATATCTATACATGCATATATCTATGCATATATACACATGTCTATACATATATACAAACACACACACACACACATATATATATATATATATATATATATATATATATATATATATATATGTGTGTGTGTGCATTTGTGTATATATATTTTTACATATATTTATATATGTGTAGAAATTATATATATATATATATATATAGATAGATAGATAGATTGATAGATACATAGACGCCCATACACATGTATGCACCTATCAATTTTTACAAGCATTTTGCAGAAAATTAGCTATTTTCAACCAGTCTAAATATAATCTCACTCTGTCCAACATTAATGTCAACAATTGTAAATACATTCAGACTCAAACCGATCCATTAAATGTCAACTTTATTTCATTGTGTATCAATCAAGGTTAGATAGTAATTTGTCCAATCTTCGTGTCGCTACCATTTCTTTCAAATCTAAATATTACAAACAAACACCCGCAATGATTTTCAATGATAATTGAGGCAGGAATACAATACTCTAAAACAGTATGCAGTGCTGAATAAGAAAACATTTCAGCTAAAATCTAAAAGACTCTCTCTACCTGAGTGCTATTCTAGGAAGCTCAAACCATCCTATCTTCATACAATCAAAAGCTATGAAAGCCAGCTTGCAAAATACTCCAAACCATAGACATTTGAACACACTCTTCCTCACTCAGAAGATGCAGAACTCATCCCTATGTTAAACATGATATACCTGAGCAGTTATTCATGGCGACGAGGTAAATTTTTTATTCAATCCGTATCTCTCATAACTGCGCGATTTTACTTACATTGTGTTTTTTTTAATATTGATATAATTTAATAAATTTTGGTCTGGAGCTAATTGGGTTACATCGACCTTTCCCCCAGTGCACAACTGGTACTTATCTTATCTACACTGAAATGATAAAAGGCAAAGAAGTCCTCGGAAGGATTTGAACTCAGAACGTAAAAAACAGACGAACTGCTATTAAGCATAATAATGCACTAGCATATTTTTTTTCAATTTCCGAGTCCCACTCAGAAGACTGAGTGGACCGAGGCTATATCAGACAAACGCCCAAGGTTCCACAGAGCGGGATTGAACCTAGAACCGTGTGGTTGGGAAGCAAGCCTCGTAGCACACAGCCACGCCTGAGCCTATATATAGTACTCTTTCTAACCAAACGCAGTTTATTCCTCACGTGTCCAATTAAATATAGTTAACCGTTTTGAGCAGGAAAAATTTACTCTTGATATACATACATATTTTTCAAACGACATTTCATTTAAGTAATTTTATAGTTAATCTTATTAGCATCATCACCATAACTACTACTACTACTACTACTACTACTACTACTACTACTACTACTGTTGTTGTTCATGTGTTTTAACTTAGATGTTTCTATACTTACAACTAATTGTTAAACCCAACCAAGTGATTTTTTTCCTTTTTGTCGCATTGTTGATTTATTAAATTTCCTTCTTTGATTTAACAACTTTGCTCGTTAAATTCTATCCATATTTCATAGAATTTCGATGTATCCCACCATGTTCTCTGTTATTACAATTTTAATCTGATTGTTTTACAAATTAATTATTTGTAGTATTTCACTTTATGCATTTAATAATTAAATTCATACATCTAAATAGAGGCTAACCAAATTACTATTATAAAACATATTTAATTATAAAATTTACATTTCCATATATACCAATATCATCTGTACGTACGTATGTATGCATGTATGGTGGCTGGGCGAGGTGTATGTGTGTGTGTGTGTGTGTATATATATGTGTGTGTGTGTGTGGATGTAAATATATATGTATACACGCGCGCATATATTCTATTTGTTTCAGTGATTTGACTGTGGCCATGCTGCAGTATCGCCTTTTAGTCGAACAAATCGGCCCCAGGACTTCTTTGTAACCCTAGTGCTTATTCTATCGGTCTCTCTTGCCGGACCGCTAATTTACGGGGACGTAAACAAACCAGCATCGGTTGTGGCTATATGGTAAGAAGTTTGCTTATCAACTATATTGATCTGGGATCAGTCCCATTGGGTGGCACCTTGACTAAGTTTCTTCTATTTTAGCCAAGGGTTCACCAAAGCCTTGTGAGTGGACTTGGCAGAAGGAAACTGAAAAAACCTGTCGTGTATATATATAT
>NC_069003.1:2317215-2322215 GCF_001194135.2 Octopus bimaculoides
TGTGTGTGTGTGTGTGTGTGTGTGTGTGTGTGTGTGTGTGTGTGTGTGTGTGTGTGTGTGTGTGTGTGTGTGTACGGCAAGATTACACACACACATGCGTATGTGTGTGTCTGTACCTGTGTGTGACGGGTTTGTTTCTGTTTCCATCTGTCAATTCCACTCACCATGCTTTGGTCGAACCGAAGCTAAAACAGAAGAAAAATGCCCACGGTGTCATGAATAGTTCTAAACCTGAAAAGTTTGGTTGGAAATCAAACTCTTTAAGGGCCAAATCGCAAAAGTTATTTCGCTGGAAGGCGTGTGCGAATCAAAACGGATAACAAATATCAGACGGAGCAGAATAATGTTTCTGCGATTCCACTTAATTAATTCTAAAACACATTAGATATCATAACTATATCATTACAAAACGAGATATAAAATATAGAAAGAATTTAAAGAATACAATTCCAAGCAATCTTTTCTGCAAAGACATCAAGAATTTGTTGAGTTGACAATAGCAACGGAAGTCATTCCACTTGTGAAACCTTACAATTGTTATCTGTTACTTAAACATAGGTAGCATTTCTACTACTACTACTACTACTACTAATGATAAGAAGAATATAATAATGGTAGTGATGATGATGATGATGATAATACCAACAGCAGTAACAATGATAATGTTACTGAAAATAATAAAAATAATAATTCATTTTCTTTAATAATCACATTAATGCATTCATACTTTGTGTCTGATTTTCTTTATCGTTACTTAGTTTGTTTGTTTTTTTTGTTTTTGTTTTTTGTCTCTGTAATCTGCCACCTCTGTATAGTATTTTATTTCGAAGATATTTTATTCTGAGATTATTTTATGGAATCCTGTTTTGGGAGGTGGGGGTATTTTCACTCACAAATATATTTCGAATACTCGAACACTTAAACACCCACTCCATTAGTCTGAGACTGAGACGAACGATGCTTTGTGACTATTTTTCATTGTGAGCACATATGTGTGCAAACAGTATAATATATATATATATATAATTTATTTTTTCATCTATTATTGGCTTAATATGCTTCATGACAATAAAAACAATAACACCAATAAGAAAACTTCTTTACGCAGGACGAAGGGAGCAAGGAAAATTTCCGTTATGATTTAGCTTAAGAAAGAGGATAAGGTAATTATGTGTATGTATAAATGTGTGTGTGTATGTATATATATATATATATATATATATATATATATATATGTATGTATATATATGCATGTATGTATATATACGTGTATTTTAATCGAACGAATCCACTCTAGTAATTTTTTTAGAGTCTGGTACTTTTTCGATCTGTCTCTTTTTGCAAGCTGTTATGTTACGGGACGTAAACATGCCAACACCGACTGTCAAGTGATGATCGGTAACCCACAACACAAACATACCTACATACATATATACATACAAGAAGCGTCTTTCAGTTTCTGTCTACCTAATCCACCCACAAGCTTTCGTCAGCCCTAGACTGTTATAGAAGGCATATGTCCAAGTTCCCATGCAGTTAGGGACTGAACCCGGAACGATGTTGGCGGGAAGCAAACTTCTAACCACACAGCCATGATTGACATTAACTTAACTGGAATGCAGTTGATGCTGAAGTAATTTTATAACTATAACGGCGATCGATAAAGCTAACAAGATAAGAATATGAAAATAATCTGGCCTTCATTTTGCGACGAATAATAAGAAATAAAGAAACACCCAAAGATACGCAATCATGTTTGGACACCAAACGTTCGTATATGATTTTAATAATTCTCTAGATTTTGTAGTCTTGTGATTCGTGTAACTAGGATCAAGATCTGAAATTCTCTCCATAGCTACCAAAGATCCTCCTCACTAGGTAACCCTCAATCTACCCATTGAAATTTTAGCAAACTGAGTTATCGGTTCTTTTCCTTCCCACTTCCGAGGGTAATTTTTATTAACTCTAATAACTATTCTCCTCATTACGGTTGCAATTTTAATTGGTTAATAATGATTTCACGCTCATCATCTCATGGAGTATGGAACCTGTGCTTAACTATGTTATTCGTGCAGTGAATGACCTTTGATAATTTTTCAATGTCAGTGTTAATTTCATATTAAAATAGTTAATGCACTGATAATTAAAATCGCTAATTACAAATAACCAAGCGATGAAGATAAATATTAATTAGTAGTATTATTTTAATGACTTCAGTAATGGAATAACTATTGCAAATTAGCTCAGTAAAGTACACTCCAATAAATATGTTGAAACTATTTTTTTCTTTTATATCGTTTATCTGTTACTTGTTTCAGTTATTGGACTGCGGCCATGCTGGGGCACCACCCCAAAGAATTTGAGTCACACGAATAGAACCTAATATTCAATTTTTATGCTGTCTAGTACTTATTTTATTGGCTCTTTCCCCGAAAACGCTAGGTTACTAGAACGTAAACACATCAACAGCCGCTGTCATGTGGTCGCAGAGGCCAGACACAGGTACAAATGCACACACATACAATATTATTCAAAAGTTTAGCATCACCGAAACTTATTTCGAAAACAAAACATCAAAGTGGAAATAACACACACGCGCGTGTGTGTATATATATATATATATATATATATATATATATATATATATGACTGGCTTCTTTCGGATTTCGTCCACCAAATCGGCTCGAGAGGCTTTGGTCGGACCCAAACTACAGTAGAAAATGCTTGCGCAAAGTGCCATGCAGTGGGATAGGTCCTTATTTAGCAGACCCTTGGTAAAAGCCATCAGGTTGTAAACACCCGTTTGTATAGAATTGCATTCTCTACATTACCTTACTTTTTAAAGAGAGCGGGGTAGCTGGTTGTTATTTCTAGCAGCTTGAGCGGTCACTTAGCAGTAAGAATATTAGAATACTTCAAATGTTCGCCCTCCGTCGCTTACGACGTCGAGGGTTCCAGTTGATCCGATCAATGGAACAGCCTGCTCGTGAAATTAACGTGCAAGTGGCTGATCACTCCACAGACACGTGTACCCTTAACGTAGTTCTCGGGGATATTCAGCGTGACACAGTGTGACAAGACTGACCCTTTGGATTACTGGCACAACAGAAACAGGAAGTAAGAGTGAGAGAAAGTTGTGGTGGAAGAGTACAGCAGGGTTCGCCACCATCCCCTACCGGAGCCTCGTGGAGCTTTAGGTGTTTTCGCTCAATAAACCGCGATCCTATGACCGCGAGTCCGCTGCCCTAACCACTGGGCCATTGTGCCTCCACTGAATACTTCAAATACATTAAGAGAAAAAAAGAGGAAATGGATGAAGAAGGTGAGTAGTAGTAGTAGTAAGAGGAGAAGGAGGAGGGGAAGATGAAGACGAAGAAGAAGATAAAGATGAAGAAGAAGTTTACTGACGACACACAGTGGTAGAATATTGAAGAAAAGAAACGACAGAATGAAAATATTTCCTTTTTGCCATTTCTCTCTGTTTCCTTTCTGTGATATTTTTTGTTTTTCTTTCTTTGGTTCCGCTGTTTCATTCATCCATGCAAATGATGAAGAATGAAGTAAATGAAGAGAGCGTCGAATTAATAAGTGTTAAGACATTCTGCAAGTCTTTGATCGTCGTCTGCACCAGGAATATTTCAACCGAAACTTATATTGCTTCTGGAAAAAATAATTCCATTCTGTTGTTTAAGCAATTTCCATTAATTGAATAATAGAATATAATTATCTCTCAGCCATAATTTTAATTAATAAAGTGTTATGTTTGTTATTTTTTTGATTTTAGTAATGGTGACGACGTTGATGATGACGATGCTACTAGTAGTGGTAGTGGTACTGGTGGTGGTTTGGTGGGTGGGGGTGATGGTACTGGTAGTGGTGGTGAAGGTGCTGGTGGTGATGGGTGTGGTGGTGGTGCTGCTGGTGGTAGTGGTGGTGGCGGCGGTACGTTTTCGTTAATCTTGTTGTCATCGCCAACATTGCTTTTGTTGCTGGTGGCGACAGCGGCTGTTGTTTTCGTTGGTGTTGTTCTTCTTGCTGGCGGTGGTTGCGTCAACGGCGTTCTTGTTGATTGTTTATGACGTTGATGCTGACTATTTCCTTATTTCTGTACCAAGTGCCGGTGGTGTGTAGTGGTTGTGGTGGAAGTGCTGATTAAAGTTTTGGTTGGCGTGTATTGCTTAATGTTGGTGTAGGTAAGGGTTGAAATGCTAGTAATTGCGGTGGCATTAATAGTGCCAGAGGCCTAAAAAATGCTATCGATTTGAAAAGATCCTAATTTTCTCATACCTTCGCCATGGAATGATAATCCATTTTCAATACACGATGTTTAGTAGTTTATATTCATATCAGTTACTAACCAGGACGCTGCTAAATCCGTCAGGCTAATTAGCATGACAATGTATATGCTAAAAGTCGAGATTAAATATTACATTCACACACGAGTCTTTGCACTAATTTGATATGTTAGGCAAGGCGAGAGGACACTGGGGGTGATGTCTCTCATTGGATGGTGGAAACAGGGTAACACAATGAAACTCAACCATATTTTTGCCGATGGGGCCGCTTAGATTCCATTTTTACTCCACTGGACACCCATAAATATTCGTTTTTTAAAGAAAAAAAAACAACTTAATTTTTGTAGTGGAATATTAAAATGGTTTTGTATACTGCAGAAGTATAACCAATTTATTGCACATAACTACAAAATATTATATGGGGTCATTCGAGCCAGAATGACCCCCACCCTCCACCCGTTGGAAACCACTGGGATAGGATTTAAAGGACGAGAAGAGGGGCCGCGGCTTTCATGATGAAGAAAAGTAAAATCGATGGAGGAAGACGACACCGGGAGAAGACTGACAAAGAAAGCTTCAGATGCAATCACTGTGGTGAGGACCGTCGCTTGTATGGGGTGGGGGACCCTTTAAGGCCCAGGCTGATACAAAAAGAAAGTCATAGCTGATAGCAAGCCATGGTTTGGCATCATTAACGGATGTCAT
>NC_069003.1:2324064-2332136 GCF_001194135.2 Octopus bimaculoides
TGTGTGTGTGTGTGTGTGTGTGTGTGTGTGTAGTTCCGTATATACATAGTCATGTTATCATTTAATTGCTTTCTGTTTGTTTTTGTATTTGTTTTACTTTTCGAATTCTTAAAAGTTTTGTGTGAATAACAACTTTGGAGTTAGTCATCAAATTTTTTCGTAATCATTTTTTTTTCTTTTTTTTCGGAATTCGTGTTATTGATTTCATTTCGACGATATACATGACGCGATCGCACGTCAGACATGACAGAAGAAGAACAGAAATAAGAGACCTGCAATACTATTTGACCCGCATCATAGCTATGTACCTTAAACTTCATATCTTTCACCCTTAATCCGCATATATTTCAGCCTTAATCCTATTTCAGCCTAAATCCGTATATATTTCTGCATATATTTAAGACTTAATCCTCATATATTTCAGATTGGCCAACATGACAAAGCGGTTTGCTAAAATATAACAAATTACACAAGTCAATTAGAGGTTGCAGAAATGAAGAAAAAGGACCTCTAAATCGTCTTTATGTTCTGAGCTCAAATTCCGCCAAGGTTGACTTTTCCTATCGACCTTTGGCATTTCGTCCACCTTAAGTCTCTGAGTGTTCAAATTCCGTGGAGGTCGACTTTGCCTTTCATCTTTACGCAATGGATAAAGTAAATACCAATTGAGCGCTGGTATTAATGCAATCAAAGTAACGTCCTCCCACTTGTCTCCACAGAAAGTGCTGGCCTTGTCCTACAATTCGAAACCAATATATAACCTAATTTTAAAATATAAATTAGTTTCGGTTTTTATTTCATCTCTAACATTCCAATTTACATTTCGATCACATCCATGGATCCTTCATCCAAAGTAACGGTATCTTGAAATGAATATCACATATGTCAAGACAAAACAATATTCCATATTGTCGACCAATTTCAACCTCAAGATTATTTATCCTCAAATTACTTTTTGATAAGTTCATTCGAAACGAAAACAATACAGAAATAAATCTCCGTGACAGCGCTGAGAGAGAACAGCTATTTCATTACGCAGACGACAAACTCGGAAAGCGTTCTGTACTTGAAGAGGAATTTCTGAGAAGGAAACCGTTTATGTTGAGTGCTTGTTGCGTAGGATTAATCGAAAATCATAAAGTTGAGTGGAGCCCAGTGACTCTTTCTGATGTTTCTGGCAATCGGAAAACGGGTTCCCAACCCCACAACATGTTGTCACCTCTATTACATCGACACCGGCATATTGACTACGAAACCCTTTTCTTCTCCATCAGGCTTAGGTCGATTATGGTTAGGAAACATCATCCTGAAATATCGTGAGATTCACATGGTACTTCACAAATATCTAATTAGAAATCAATTTTTACTGTTGATAACTTCTCGACAAGCATACAGACACACACACATACAAACATTTATATATATATATATATACACACATACATATATAAATAGATATATATATGTATATACATATGTATGGTGTACGTATATATACATATGTATTATATATATATATGTGTGTGTGTGTGCGTGTGTGTTTCTATATATGTAGATATATATACATATATATATACATGATTGTGTGTTTGTATCTTCTCTCATAGTTCCAAATGCGCACTCTAAACCAAAGCTGAAAATTTGGATCAATGGTGTGTGTGTGTGCGAGTGTGTATGAGTGAGTGTAAGAGTGTGTGTGTGCGTGTGGAGGGGGTGGGTATATAATCACGCAAAGTAAATAAATGTTTACTTCTAAATGTAACGTTCTCTAATTCATAAATAAAAATCGAAATCAGAGGCAGGCTGTTTGTTTAAATTGGACATATGTATATATATATATATATGTGTGTGGGCTCGTGTGTGTACATATGCATATTTTCATGTGTTTGTGCATCTATGTATATATACATATATATATATATATATATATATATATATATATACATACAAACATATATGTGTGTATACTTCCCATATAACTTCACCAAGAGGCGGGACCACGGTCACTAAGATCAACTTGGGGCGTGGTAACTAACAATTAGAAACACATACACACACGTGTATATATATATATATATATACATATATATATATATATATATAGGAATATTTGTATAAACGTATATAGACGTGTGGATGTATAGTTTTGCGTATGTATATATTTAGGCTTGTCTCATATACACACGCATGTCTTCCTGCAGTTTTACATATCTATGAAACACTCTGTATATGTCAATATATAAGTGTGTGTATAGTCTCATATGTGTACAGTAATCCCTCGACTATCGCGGGTGTTCCCTACCAACCTGCCAACCCCGCGCTATAGGTGAAGATCCGCGAAGTACAAACTACTACACTGTAATTTTTTAAAATTATTTTTATAATTTCTATATGTTTATTTTATTATAAATGCAAAACACCACGGGGCAATCGACATGATCTTAAATAATAAACCGCGATAAGTGAACCACGGTAGGTCATCCGCGATATAGCGAGGGATTACTATATATGTTTGTATTTATATATGTATGTATGTATGTTTATATTTGTTTTTATGTGGTTGTGTATATACTTATATTTTATGTAACAGAAAAGTTTACCCTTTAAGATTAGATATATATGTGTGTGTAATATATATATATATATATATATATATATATATATATATATATATATATATTTATATACTCATTTATATCTGTTATACATATGACATATGTATATATACATATACTATTTCGTCTGTCTTTACGTTCTGAGTTCAAATTCCGCCGTCGTCGACTTTGCCTTTTATCCTTTTGGGATCGATGAATTAAGTACTAGTTGCGCACTGGGATCGATCTAATCGACTGGCCTCCCTCCCCCAAAATTTCGGGCCTTGTGCCTTGAGCAGAAAAGAATACATATACATATATATATGTAAATATAGATAGACAGACATATACCTGCGCCTATTAGTGTATATTATATATGTACTTTAACATGAGTGTTTATATGTATAAAGCCAAACTAAACAATATAATTCAATAATTCAATAATCTTACACACACCCACATATATATACAGAAAAACATAGCTTCACACTCGTGAACACACACACACACACACACACTTCTATTCATTCTCACACATATACTCCATCCGTTCGTTCGCTCCTTTCCGCCGCCATTCGCGTGATCACGTGCTAACAGAAACAAACTGTAATAAGAAAGTTTACATTTCTTCATTGGACACACACAAAAAAAAAAAATGCCTCTTTTTTTTTTTTTAGAAAAATCAACTCAGAATTATATCCGTGACACATGCTGTTCACAAGTAAGTAACCGCGATAAAAGTAGGTTAAAAAGTAGCAGCTGTAGGGATGATAACAAGGAACTTGGTGAGAATTATGCAGAGGTAATCTATAAAATTAGCTCTGCTCTCTTATTTTCCTTTTAGTTCTTACAACCCACTCAAAACAACATTTCTTAATCGAAAGATGTTTGTTTCTATAAACTCGGGTTTTTCTTTTATTTTGTTCCGTTTCATTTTTTTCTTTTTTTCACAATGGTTTTATCAGTCTTAATCGAAAAAATATGTGCATACACAATTCACTTACATATATGTGTTACAACAATAACTACTACTACTACTACTACTACTACTACTACTACTACTACTACTGCTGCAACTTGTAGTTGTGGTGGTATAAAGTTGCAAACTATCTCATACTAGTAACAAATGTTAGTAAATATAAGATACGCAATCATCTACGTGTAAACAAATAAAATTCTGAGAAAGGCGGGAAACACGCACCAGTGAGTGTGCGCCTCCTCCTGCTATATATATATATATACATCCGTTTGTATATGTATATATGTATATATGTGTGTATATATATGCATATATATATATATATGTGTGTATGTATATATGCATACATTCATGTGTTTGTATGTGAGTATAAATGAATATATACATAATATAAGAATATATTTGCGCAGGAGTGGCTGTGTGGTACGTAGCTTTCTTAATAACCACATGGTTCCGAGTTCAGTTTCGTTGCGTGGCACCTTGGGCAAGTGTCTTCTACTATAGGCTCACGCCGACCAAAGCTTTGTGAGTGGATTTGATACACGGAAACTGAAAGAAGTCTGTCGTATATCTATATACGTGTGTGTGTGTGTGTGTGTGTGTGTGTGTGTTTTCCTCCCCCACCGTCGCTTGAGAACGGATGCTGCTGCGTTTGCGTCCTCATAACCTAGCGGTTCGGCAAAATACACCAATAGAATAAGTACTAGGATCGATTTGTTCGAGTAAAGGCAGTGCTCCTTTGGAATCTCTTCCCAGTTAACTGTAAGAAGTGACATCTTTTCAATTTCCCATTGTCAATCCTGTCATACAATCCTATAGCTGTATAAATCAAATTTTGGCTACCAAGTTTAACCAAAATGTTATTGTCGGAAAACAGCAACGAATTTCTCACACGCACAATGATGGTAACATCCGAATTACTAAATGGAATAAAAGTTTTACCGATTTCTAAAAACTTCTAAAGAAGAAACTTAATCATTTACTTTGCATTCAATATTAATTTCAAACTGGTTAAATTTACAAAGCAATTATTATCTACATTATTAATGACCAGACGATTATAATTTAAAGATTCTTTTCGTAACAAAGTGGAACCAACTTGTTTACTGCTAGAAAATGATGAAAATTTAAATACAGATTCTACTGATATCATTTTTCCGATATTTAAATATAATGTATAATTCATGTTTTACTAATGATTCGAGTCTGTTGTCTATGTTTTTTTTTTGTTTTTTTTTAGGCAAGGAGATATTCTGTTGCTTCAGAATAAACATCAAGTAATCTGGTGAAGTTTTCTAATAAATATTGTACGTGCGGCAAGAATATGAGAAAACAAAGGAAAAGCGTCCAAAAGTGGTTGCTACATATATGAAACCAAAAATAATAGGGAGAATCTCAATAGTTCTACGATAACTAGCTCTCGTACAAACCAAAGGATTCGGCAGAAATGGTATACTGATTAGTAAAGAGTAAAGATGCCCTTCAGTGACGAATGAGCATCGGATCTCTTCGGAAGTACAAGTCTGGGCAAGGTTGTTTATGGAAGACCAGCAGTCGTCCTTGCGTATCAGGCTCCCCTGTCCGCGCCACACCACTGATGTTATCCACGGGAAAAGGCAAAAGCCGATATAGTTTGGCACCAGTGGTGTTTGCAACTCATTTCTAGAGCTGAGTGAACCGGAGCAACGTGAAATAAAGAGTTTTGCTCAAGAACACAACACACAGCCCGCTCCGACGATCGAACTCACTGCACAATGATTGTGAGCCCGACGCTTTAAACACTGAGCCATGCGCCTTTACCTGCCAAGTAGTGTAGGGTTTCCTTTCTTGATGTGTATGTAAGTATACATTGATATATGACTATACACACATATCTATATGGATAGGTGGTTGGATGGATAAGTATTTGTGTATATATATATATATATATATATATATATATATATATATATATATATATATATATATATATACTTTAATAATGATCCAATAACTGACAGCAGGGAATATAATTAAGAGAGAACACAATAGCGCTCAGCGTAAATCCATCCATTGATACAATTTTAAATGACCATTGGCTTGGCTACATTAAGTTAGAAATAATTGAATTGTAAATCATATTAATAACGATAATTGATATTTGCAAATTGATTGATATCTAGGCAAATCTATTCAATGTGATCACTATTTGCAAACCACCATATTTGAATCGTTGATGGGTTCTTAGCAAATACTGACCATGAATTGGCAAATATGAATTAGTCTTGGTTTTCGCACATCAGGTTGATGCCGGCTAAAACAGTGCAAAACCTATATCCGGTTTGTGTATTATATGTGTATCTATATCCGGAGTGTGTGTGCTGTTGTGTGCGTCTTGAGATAACTCTCTTTCGCTAGTCTTAGATTTGTAATATTTTCCCCAATAAAATGTAGAATTGAAAAACTCAGAGTAGTAACAGAAAATATGCACAGTGTTATGATAAACATTTATACACGAATTTCGCACTGGGTGACAGGTAATTGGCAATAAACTAATTGACAATAAACCATATTTACAATAAACCAAATGGCCAATGCTAGTAGAACATCACGTAGCTAAATTGAAGATATTCAGCACAACGCACTTGGCAAAACTAAGGTTTCTGCTCCGTAAGTGCATCGTCTTGTGATACCTGATCAAAAGCGTACCAAGTTGCTCACATCACTGAAAATCAGACATCGTTTGAGACAGATGCAGCTGGTTGCCTTAAAGTCGCCTTAGCCAAGATGAATGCTGGCTTGATGACTTTGAGCTAGAGACAAAGAGACTGTCCATACAGTGGAAACATCTTACTTCATCTGCTCTCAAAAGACCAACGTAGTATCGTCTCCAGAAATTGGGAAAGATAGAGAGAGAGGGAGAGAGGGAGGTAATGAAATAAGGCAAATGCGAAGAATTTCATTCTAAAGAATCCATGGTTGTTTTTGCTATTTTCTGTGACAAGATTTATAAGAGGCGAACACACACACACTCATTTTTCCACGCAAAAATTCTCACGCTCACGTATGTCTTCGTATGTGTATACTTACAACTCTCTCACACACACACATATACACACATACGTACACACTATATATGTGTATGCGTGTGTACCCATTTATTTTGAAAGTCAAATGTACAAATCAAAGTGTGTATGCATATAAGCACACATTTAATACATACGCATGCGTATATGCATATATATATATATATACATACACACACATGTATATATACACATATATACACACACATGTATATATACACATATATACACATGTATATATACACATATATACACATGTATATATACACATATATACACATGTATATATACACATATATATTTACATATATATAAAAATATATATTCATATATATATGTATGAATACAAAATTATGTATTACTATGTATATATACATCCATATATACGTGTGTGCGTATGTATATATATATATATATATACACATATATATATGCATGTGTATAAAATTGTCTTATATATATGTATGTATACATCACACACACACATATACTCTCTCACACATACAAACGTATGCACACACACAAACATATGCGCATATATCCCACAAGAACGTTCGAATGGCCACCACACCTCAACTGACAAGACGAGCGTATACATAAATGAAGAGAAACACTCAAGTGAGATATCTGTTCACTCTTTTGTTTCAATTGATGTTAGCCTTCTTCAAGAATGATTGGCACAGCACCAGTACACCTATCTTACGGCTGTCATACGTCTCAAAGAACGTTCTGCAAAATCTTCGTCCAGAAAATTTAGGTCGCCTCTCTAGTGTTCTAGTTGTTGTCTGCTCTAACTTTTCATTATTGTAACCTACTGTTCCGTTTGTTAGCGTGACAGAGTGTATGTCTAGGGGAGGGGTGTGAGTTTTGTGCGCGTAGAAAAAAGGTGCGGTGAGGGAGTAGGGGACTGCGCAAAGAATTTATATATTTTTTTGTATGTAACTTTCTATTGCTAAATTTTGATATTAGAAAAAAAAAATTATTATTGCTATTATCATTTGTATTATTAATAATTTTTATTAACCATAGCGGTGAGCAGGAAGAATCGTTAGCTCGCTGGGCAAAATGCTTAGCGGCATTTCGTCCGTGTTTTGGTATTCTGAGTTCAAATTCCGCCGAGGTCGACTTCGACTTCCAACCTTTCGGGGTCGATAAATTAAGTTTCAGTTGCGTACTGGCGTCGATCTAATCCACTAAAACCGCCTCCCCACCCCCAAGAAAAAAAAGATTTCAGGCCTTGTGCCTATAGTACAAAGGATTATTAATATTTTTATTGAACATAGCGGTGAGTTGGCAGAATCGTTAGCACGCCGGACATAATGCTTAGCGTCATTTCGTCCGTTTTTAAGTTCTGACTTTAAATTCCGCCGAGGTCGACTTTGCCTTTTAACATTTTTGCGGTCGATAAGATAATTACCAGTTGAACACTGGGGG
>NC_069003.1:2332168-2339920 GCF_001194135.2 Octopus bimaculoides
GGGGGGGGGGGGTCAATGTAATCGACAAAGCCACTCCCCCAAAATTATTGGCCGTATACCAAAACTTGAAATCCATATTTTAATTAAGCATAGCGGCGATCTGGCAGAACCGGCAGCCAGTAGGACTAAATTTCTGGCCTTGTGCCTTCTGAACCGAACACACTTCTGTGTGACTTAGAGATGTTCAGTATCATCTGGTAATTTTTGAGAGGATTTCCTATCATATTACATTATTTTAAAGTAATCAATACGTGATTTAAAGATAGAATTAAATTCAAATCTTGCATTGACACAAGTCTGTCCTACTGACATGGAAACGCTTCTTTTCTATACTAGTGAGGTCATCTGTAAGGTAATGCGAACGAGAGCTTAAGAAATGAACCCCGGAGATTGATTTCTTTTACCAAGAATAATTAATTAATGGCTAATTGCAATGGCGCCAATTTTCTCAGCTCATAATAATATTATGTCCACAGTGGTTAAATTTAATCAAACATAACGTGAGAAATCCAAATATAACTCGGGTTTCGTCTTAGAATCACCAAAACCAGGTTATGGATCTTTAACCGCGAAGGTGTTTTTGTGAAAGACGTGCATTACACAACTTAATGATTACGTTGCTGTTGTTTTTATTTCTTCTTCTTCAACGAACTACAACCGCGATGCGTCTTACAATACAACACAAAGTTTCCTTCGACCTTTCAAATACAGAAACAAAGTTAATACTGCTGCTAATCTTGTTCCACGTGACTAGAATGACCAGCGCTAAAGGAACCGGGCTAATTGCTGACCAACAGATATAATTCTATATGTATATGGGCACATGCTTCAATCTATATATATATATATATATATATATATATATATATATATATATGTATGTATGTGTGTCTGTGTCTGTGTGTGTGTGTGTGTGTAGGCGCAATGGCCCAGTGGTTAGGGCAGCGGACTTGCGGTTATAGGATCGCGGTATCGATTCCCAGACCGGGCGTTGTGAGTGTTTATTGAGCGAAAACACCTAAAGCTCCACCAGGCTCCGGCAGGGGATGGTGACAAACCCTGCTGTACTCTTTCACCACAACTCTTACTTCCTGTTTTTGTTTTGCCTGTAATTCAAAGGGTCGGCCATGTCACACTGTGTCACGCTGAGTATCCCAGAGAACTACGTTAAGCGTACACGTGTCTGTGGAGTGCTCAGCCACTTGCATGTTAATTTCACGAGCGTGGAACCCTCAACGTCGTAGGCGACGGAGTGCCAACAATAACAACAATATATATATGTGTATATATATTAGTATATAAAGACATTTGTTCTGATATACACCCTGGTGATAACACCGGAGATAAACGGAAACTGCAAATATATCAAAAACTCAGATGCGCTGAATTTACGTGCAAAAAGTTTAAAAAAATAATAATTATAATTATAATAATAAAAAGAGTATTCAAAATAACTTTCCAAATATATATTTTTGTAATAGAAACAAATAACTCGAAATATTTCGTTATGGCTTGCGTTTAAAAACCGCAGCTGAAATATGTGATAAAAATACGGTTCTGTGCAACAAATTCATCATCCAGATATACAGCTAGTCGAGTTGACAATATTATTAAGATGTAGTTATTGACATAAATACATAGACAAAATCTGTTTCTCTTCCAATTACAAATATCATGTTTTTGTCACAGGAAAATATATACACGTCTGATTCTTTCACCAGCGAATGATAAAGAGACTTGTAAAACAATTTTCGCTATGTACACATTGGTGATAAAAATAGGATCCTTGTCTACAGATGGCAAAGAAAACGGTTAGAGACTACTGCTTGTTACATACATTCTGGTGAAGTGTATCAAAGTATATAAACACCAGCAGAAGTGGTCTTACATATTATCCTTGTCAATATTGAGATGCGTAAATATTTTTATGTGTGAGGGATTAAAAGAAACATACATTTCGACATATAGGATGAACGACTGCGTAGAGACATAAGACACGATATATAAATCAAGAGAATTGTTACATTTCCACAGCATGAAAATAATAGTAGCTCGCATATAAATTTTGTGTGTATTAAATGATATTTATCTCTCGATGGGTGGACTATAATAATAACAGAACGGTTACTGATATGATACAGCCCACACGAACACACGTGTGGAGAGGAGAAAAGGAATATGAAATGAAGGAAGAAAAGAAAAAAAAATGAGCACAAAAGATCACAGTTCAACTTTCCGATCATGTAGAAGTCCGTAAGTTCTTAGGTGCAACTTTGTGTAAATTCAGGTAGGTTCAAGTCCCAATAGTGTAAATATCTGGTGACGGAATATTCCATACTCTAGGATACCGCAGAAACACTCTTTCTCCTCTCTAACGATTGTATATCCGCTGCATCGGAAATCTACAACGGCTCCACAACTACTATCTCCGCTATAATCTTGGAGCCCTGGTAATCCATTACAGCTCTTACCTAGCGAACCTAGTTGTTTAGATCATCTGTGAACTGAGCCTCCATACTTATATATATATATATATATATATATATATATATATATGCTGACTTCGGCCAACAACTGGTGTGAATCCAAGGTCAACCACAGAATTTTACAACCATAACGATTGTCAGATTCAAACTAGCCTCCCATTTTTTCCTTCCTAAACCCTAATCACTAGACATAACTGAATTTTGCTCACTTCGAGCCAAGCTGGTTGAAAAACACTGCATGAAACTGCACAGGTCTCTGTGCAGCAGAAACACGTGTAGGTCGTCGTAACCATGGACATATGACATACTGTAAAAAAAATGGAAATAAATTGAGGATGTACCGGTCTTCATATTCACTATCGTTATAATTATTGCATATATACACGACGGACATCTTTCAGTTTCCGTCTACAAATTCCTCACACAAGGCTTTGCGCGGCCCGAGCCTGTAGAAAAACGCACTTCTGCAACACGCCTCGCAAAGGGACTGAACCCAGTCTCTTTATGGCTAGAAGGCAAACATGTTACCACACAGCCACGCCTGAACATCAATATACATTTCATATTACTTTCTACATCACGTATGTAATGCGAATTAGCATAGAAAATGATACTCATACAACATCATAAAGTAAGAAAAACAATGAAATTGGAGAAAGACACCAAACCAATTACGTTCAACACTACACTTAACACAAATACACAATACGATCAAATACCTACAAATGACAATTATTGAACACAAAAATACAATATATAATTATGAAAAATGAGGCAGCGTTCGACGGTTACGTTTTTTTTTTGGGGGGGGGCATATACACTTGTGTAGCTTTTTCAGTGTTCATACATACATTCAAACACCAGATATATATATGTATATATATATATATATATATATATGGGGAGATACATAGATGTATGCATATGGGTACATATATATATATATATTGTATATACATATACGTATCTATATGTGTGTGTATATATATTTATATATATATATACATATATATATATATACATATATATATATATACATGTCATGTGTGTGTATATATATACATACACACGCATTATATATATATACATACATACATAATGTAAATCTAAAACAAATCAAATCATAGCTTTATAAAGATGTGCTTGTGTATGAGTGCGCGCTAGTTCGCTTCCCTGTACGGTGTAAAGTTCACAAATACGTGTGCACATCCGTATGTGTGTGCATATATATATGTGTGTGTGTGTGTGTGTGTGTGTGTGTGTGTGTGTATATATATAAATATATATACACACACACACATGTAACTGTATAAGTGCATATTTGTGTGTTCTTGTACATGTATGTAGGAGCGTGATTCTTTAAATGTAATTGTGTGTATGTGTGGCTTATGACTATATCCACTATATGTGTGTACATATGTATATATACACACACACACACACACACACACACACACACACACACACACACACACATATATATATATATATATATATATTTGTATAAATAGACACTTACATACATGCATACATTCATATTATTTTTTAAATTTGTTATTTTTCATTATTATTATTATATTTAATGGGTTTCTGCCAAGATTTGTACCATTATTATCATTATTAATATATTTATTGCTATTCCCTTTTTATGAATTGCTTCTCCCTTGTGATATTTTCTGTTTTATTGCCTCTGTGTAAGATATATAAATAATTAATACTGTCGAAAGCCAATAATTTATTGAAATTATAAATAATATTTTGCAGTTTTTCAGTCTCTCATATTTCGTGTCTTTCATTTTTCATTCTATCCGTATATTCTTGTATTCTGTTGTTGATGCATTTACTTCGTTTGCTTTTATTGCTACCTTCTTAAAACAACTAACCCTATACATATACACACACACATTAAGGACCAGACATTAAAAAAACAAAAGAATTTGTATCGTTTCGTTTCACTAAAATTCTTTAAGGCACTGCCCCAGCATGGCCGCAGTCTAATGGCTGAAACAAGTGAAAGAGATTTTAATTTATATCTGCTACAGAAAGCTTAATTCCTACATTTTGCATCTCTTGTTGAACCCCCTAATTTAAAGCAGCCATTTTGTATCCTTTCAGAGTAGCCAAGCAAAAAAAGCGGGTGATCCATCGTCAGTCTAAACAGACAAGCTCTGCGATAGGGAAGGTCTGTTGATGTATGCGTGAGATACCTAATATTATTGGCGACATCATACGATTCTCTGAGTTCAACAAGAAATTCTTATTCGCTATGGTTTCCAGATAATTTTTTGTAGATGTAAAGCAAAAATTTCTTTTTGTTCATATTAAATTCGTATCCAAATAACTAAGATAATACTTCCACAGATTACTGAAAATTATGGATAAACACCTTGAATTTCTGGAGCGGATTATTTCCTATGTTAGTGAGAGAATTTAAAACAGAAAATTTAATATTCAGTAACAGAAGAGAAATTACCAGCTTCATGTTGGAAAAGTTGGAATCAGGAATGGTTTACTGCTTCTAACGATATCACTATTGCCATGTTTATTCATCTGCATATGCTGTTGTCAAAATATTTTCTTTATGAACTTGAAATATAGGATAAGAGTCGCGAGAAGATAACGGCATACCACCAGACTCTATTTTGGATAATTTTTTTGCATACAAGTTGCGGCCGCTGCTGCTTGACACGCATACACACACACACACATGCACGTATGTATGCCTTTTTTCTCTATCTATCTATATATATATACATATATGTGTACGTGCGTGTGCATGTGTGTATATATATAATTACATAATATTATACAGGGTGCACAAGACATTTGAGGACAGATTTTTTTTTTATAAAAAAGGTTAAATAATAACAGATAACTTTATTTATCAAAAAATGCTATGAGGATAAAAATAAACCTTCTTTTCTATAATGTTATTCAATGAAGTCACCTTCAGCTTCAACAACTGCTTCTATATGAGATCTAAATCATCTATATTCTCGAATCAAGTGGTCCTGGTTCATTATATATATATATATATATATATATATATATATATATAATGAGCCAGGTAGATAAATGGGTAAATGGATAGATACATACGTATGTATGTATGTAGATAGGTAAGTATGAAGACAAATGGATGAACAGAAAGATAGATATACATTCATATAAACACACATGCAAACACATACATTCATACATACATACGTGCATTCATTCATATATACATAAACAAATGTGTTTGTGTGTGTAGGTGTTTTGTTTATAAAGATATCACTGATGAGAACCCAATAAGTTTCGAAAATCTATCTATTTTTCTTTCTGTCTATCAGCCTCAGGGCTGAAACATAAAAGAATCAATGAATATATATATATATATATGTATATACACAGATACAAATACATAGACACGTAGACATGTGCATACACGCACACATATATACATACATATACATACTCGTCCCATCAATCTAAATCTATGTTAACATACACTTTCTCTGCAAACAATCAATGTAAACACAGTTACTCATTGAACTCCTCCTGCTGAAATATTTTTCTTGCGTTTATTTTTCTCTCTCATCCATTAATTATTCCAATGTTGTATTCTCGTAACACATTTTATAGTTTTCCGATAATTTTAATAAATATTCATTAAAGATATTTTAGGGGAGCTGAGAAAAATTTCAATTTTATATATTTATTTATTTGCAATTATATTTTTAAGGGAGATTTTATTAACTTAATTACTAAACTAGTTTCCGCTTTATTATATTTTTGTGAAACTTTTCCATTCTTGATTTATGTATCATTTTTTTAAAGTTTGTGATCATATGTATGTATGTATACTTATACACACATATATATATATACACACACACACAAAGATATACATATAGATATATGCATACATACACATACACACGCACTTTATCGATTGTTCGATAATTCTGTTTGAATATTCTTGTTTAGCAAAGTTTAAGGTTTTTTTTTTGGAGTTTTAAGGAACCTTTTTTTAACAAAATTCACACGAAAATGTGTGTTTAAATTTGGGGGCCCAAATGAGAGTGGTTAATGGATACGCATAAAATGTATAATAACAAAATAATGAGAATAACAACAACAACAATCATGATTATAAAAAGTGTTTGTATAAAATGTAAAATAATTGAATATGTTAGTCATATATATATATATATATATATATGTATATATATATATATATATACACATATATATATGTATATATATATATATGACTATGCTGTGTGTTAGAGTGTGTTAATATGTGTGTATGCAAGTATATATGTGTGTGTATGTATGTGCATATATGTATATATATATATATATATATATACATCATTATGTATCGTCGTATAAAATGTTTAACACTGATGTTGCTATCATTTTAACAGAGTAAGTAGAGAGTGATAGAATGTGAAGTGGGTTGTGTAAATGAAAATCAGATGACGAGAGACTGAGGGAGAGGAAAATTTGTGAAAGATTTAAAGCGAGATGGAAATTAAAGTGAGTGAATTAAACTGAAAGAGAAGGGAATAGGAGTTGGGATTAATGTAGCGAGATATTCAAAGAGACAGAGAGATGCTGCGAGAGGGTGTGAATGTGTGTGTGTGTTTGTATGTGTGTGTGAGTGTGAGAGAGAGAGAGAAGTGGTGCGAGCCAGAGAGTCAGGAAGGAACATATTTTTTTCAAGGAACCTCATTAAGTCTTATTGGCCTGGAATTTATTCCAGACAGAAAATAGTTGGTAGTATAAGGATATGGACACAATAGAAGAAGTAGTAGTAACACTAACACCAATAGTCAAAGTTATAAAACAAAATATAAGACAGTCTCAAACGAAAGAACTAGTATTACCCTTCTATAAGAAATGATTTCATGAGAAACAAAAAAGGTAAGAAATTTTAGAAATTAATGTCACAGATGAAAAACCACGCACAAAAAAAAAAACAGAAAAATATTAACAAAATATAAAACAAAGTGAAAAACAGATCAAATGTTTCAAACATTATGAGCTGAGATATACAAAGTTGTATGATCCTACACCCAAGAGACTGCGTAAAAGACTTAGTTTTGGAAGCATTTGAAGTGTATTAACCTCTGGAAGTGCAGTTCTAGGTTCGACCCTAATTCACAAACTCTGAATTGTTTGTATACACTTTACCTGTTGTTTTTTTTTGGGGGGGGGGGTTTGAGGTCGACTATCTAGAACACTGATTCTCAAACGAACTCTATATGGCCCTTGGGGG
>NC_069003.1:2339930-2346327 GCF_001194135.2 Octopus bimaculoides
ATATATATATATATATATATATATATATATATATATATATATATATATATATATATACATACACACACTGTGAAAATAGTAAGGGTAGGAAAGTTAGAAAGATTTTCATATAGGTGGCTAGCATGCGTAATAAAGTTAATAGACTATACATTTTTTTTTCATTTCATTTGAAATTCCTTTTAATCGTGGTCGGAGTTTTGACTGCCCTTTCTAGCATGTAAGGTGTCCTGTCTAAGTTCATCTCTTTCGTTTATAAATAATTATTTGTACGATATATATATATATATATATATATACACATACAGGAAATGGCTATGAATGGTCCGTTTCACTGGTACTTAATTTATCGACCCCGAAAGGATGAAAGGTAATGTCGACCTCGACGGAATTTGAACTCAGAACCTAGCGAAGGATAAAATACCGCTAAGCATTCCGTCCAGCGTGCTAACGATTCTGCCAGCTCACCACTTTGACGATAATAATAACAAAAACATGATATATTTGAATCGCAATACTTAAACAGAAAACGGATCCGTGTAAGTACCTTGTTGTTCCTTTCGTTGCCCTTTAACCCGAAGCCATCAAGGTTTGAACAGACCAAATATCAAAGCGTTTACACTATGGCACAAACCTGACAACAAGCGGAGCACCAACGTCACTATCAGTGTGTCTAGCAGTGATATCTCTATATTTCATTTCCTCATGTTCTGCGGCACAAATCTGAGGTACGTGTGTGACACTTCAGCATTGCATATCCCTTCAGCAGTGAAAACCGTCTCATTCTTTCTCTTCGTTTTCTTCTTCTTTTGCTTATTCTTTTTCTTCTCTTTCTTCTACTGCTTGTTCTTCATTATCTCTTTCTTCTCTCTTCGATTTTCTCTTGCTTTCTTCTTCTTCCTTTCCTCCTCTTTCTTTCTCCGCGCTACTTTTCATTCCATTCTCCTTCTTTTCCTCCTCCTTCTTCCTCTTCTTTCCCTCCTACTCCTCCTCCTTCTGCCTTGCCCTGTTGTCTCTCTCTAGACCCTATACCGCAATAATTCAGAAACAGAACAGCATCGCTCTGATTCGCCCTGAGAATTCCCTTAAAAGTACGCATCACTGCAGAATACCCAGTCACGTTTACATTAATTTCATGAGAAAATATTCAGGAGACAGAACAGAACAGCTGACCATCCAAGAGACCAGCAGAGAATCTATTAGCAATCAAATATAACCACAACCGCATTAACATGATGATGACAAATATCTCAAGTACAAGCAAAACAAAAAAACAACAACAATAACGCTAGATTGTAATATTACATGAATAAACATAAATTCAAGGAAATTCTCAACAGATATGTTTATTTATTAACGACAGAAGGTAATAAATTCTAGTATAAATCAGAAGACTTGAGAAATGATATGTTTAATTCATTTGCTCATGACAACATTTGATTCTTGTGTTGCTCTATTCTCTTGGTTCCGTTGAGACGCTCGCGATACGGTTGGATGTGGTATAGAGTATGAACATACATGCGTGACACTCGATCGGTTATGACGACGAGGGTTCCAGTTGATCCGATCAACGGAACAGCCTGCTGAGCACTCCACAGACACGTGTACCTTTAATGTACTTCTCGGGGAAATTCAGCGTGACACAGAGTGTGACAAGGCTGGTCCTTTTGAATTACAGGTACAACAGAAACAAGGAGGAGTGAGGGAAAGTTGTGGTGAAAGAATACAGCAGGGGTCGCCACCACCCACTGCCGGAGCATCGTGGAGCTTTAGGTGTATTCGCTCAATAAACACTCACAACGCCCGGTCTGGGAATCGAAAACGCGATCCTACGACCGCGAATCCTTCCCTCCCAAGCCATATTGACTGATAGGGCTTAATTTTTTTTTTACAACTGAAAGAGCGAGACCATTGTAAATGACAATATTAAACCTTTTCTATTACACTTCTTATGACGGGATTCCATATTGTTTCTGCTCATATAATTTCCCTAAATCGGATTACGTGGGCGGTTGGCACAATGCTTTGGTCAAAGCACTTGCCCAATTTTCCACGCTCTGAGAATGAACTTAAGGGCTCTTCGTACTTTGTGAAGTTCTCAATCAATCAACCATGTCATATAATATATATATATGTCATATTCATTTCAATATACGCAATTACACACGCACATGCGCTACACATAAACCTGTGTGTGTGTGTGTGTGTGTGTGTGTGTGTAGGAAGATATCGATAGATAGATAATACATACACACATGAAAGTATACATATATGTGTGTGTGTGTCTTCTGTCTGTGTGCGTGTGCAGCGAGATATAGACAGATTGATATCGATCGACAGATAAATACATACATATGTAGATCAAGGGATACGTGTGTGTGTGTGTGTGTGTGCGTAGTTATACCTATGTATGCACATATATATGTATACATGTGTACATGTATATATACCCACCCGCACAAATATATATATATATATATATGTATGTATGTATGTATGTATGTATGTATGCACCTACTTACATATTGACGTTCGAATGTATATTCATCGCGTTATATTTAGACAAAGGGATAAGAAACCTATCAATCTGCTATTCTAAAATTTATTTCCAGTCTTGTGAATTGTCGATTCCCTGAGGAATTCTCCTGGCAAAAGATATTTTTCTATAAATGCCGCATACAACACTGACCTTTGTAACTTGTCAACCGTGAAAATGGGATACGATATCCATCAAGATCTCAGTAGCTCTCCTTTCAGCTACCACAATATGTAAACGTGTGTGTGTGTGTATGTGTGTGTGTGTGTTTGTGTGTGTGTGTGTGTGTGTGTGTGTGTGCCTGTAGAAATGTATGTATATGTATACATGTCTATAAATAGATTGATAGAGACAAAGATGCAGCCAAAAACATAAAAATACACACACACAAGCGCATAAACATATGTGTGTGTGTGTGTGTGTGTGTGTGTGTGTGCGCGTGTGTGTGTAGACAGACAGATCGATAGACAGATCGATTGATAGACATATATATATACACATACATATGGAAAAAATGTTTGCAGCTGTTTGCGTACGCGTGCGTTTGGTTGTATATGTATATTGAGACAGAGAGAGGGAGAGATTGGCACACACACACACACACACACACACACACACACACACACACACACACACGTATGTACATACATATATACATACAACCGAAAGAAAGGAAACAGGCCCTACGAGAAAATTTGGCAGTAAACCTGGAGTCTAAAATATAAGCGATGGCTTTATGAACAAACAGTTAATAGAGAGAGCAAATGACCTAGATTTTAAGAATATATGACGTTCTTTAATTATATAATGCTATATATAGAGACTTCGCGCCGACATATCAGACATTTTCTTCAATTTATTACGAGATAAATTATAACTCTATGAAAAATGCTGTTTTATGGACTCCTGGAAAGTGAAAGACAATCAGCTTAAAGAAGATTTGAAATATGATCATATAGCACTGAATATGGCGTGAGGCGTGCATTAAATCTCTTAACTTTATTTTGCCATTCACTACTTTGTGGAGAACCGATCCAGCGTGTGAAGTGGATCTCCGCTGATTCGTATTTGGTTATTGCATCGTAGAGCCAGACGTGGCGGTCAAATACGGAAGGGGATACTAATATTGTTGCCGCGAAAGTGGTACTACCCTTCCCAGGTAAAAAAAAAAGTGGTATGATCCAGGCCCTATGAAGTCGTGGTAGGAGGGCAGTAGTAGTAGTGGAGTCGTTGTACAAGTTCTCAGTTGAAGTCAGTGACAGTTACGTGTCATATACGAGTTCGAGTTACCGTCAAGGTAGACGTTTCAAAGTCATTGTCTTGCGGAAGTCCCAGTGATAGTTCGATAATAAGACGCGGATTACTGCCACAACACAATTGTGGCGTCAAGAATATTACAGACCCGACAATAACAGACAAGTGGACGAGGATCCAAATTATAACAAATATCCTTTGATTAGCGAAATTTATAAGTATAGCAGCTGTCTTGCAACACAACAGGCCAAACCCCACAACTTATGCATTTCTTAAAGTAAGCGAAAGAATTTTAAAGCGTCTGTGGTAGAGAGAACTATGTTCTGATAAACGGGTAAACGAATCCCTTACGAACAGAAATTAAGACAGCAATAGTGTCTTAAATTCGCTCTGAGAAGGAAAAAAAAAAGCAGATAAGCATTATGTTGTAAGTTGGCAAAATGCAATTCATAGGGCATCTCAGTACTTCCATTTTCAGGAGCAAAATATTATTAAACAGAGAAAATTGCAATGAGATGCAAGGAAATAAATCCCATAGATATCAATATTCCCTTCATGTTCAACTTGAAACAGAGTTTATCTTTCTAAGGTTGGTTTTGTAAGTCACTCGAGGCTGCGCGAACAAAAGCAGACCAACAATAAATCTTCGCTACCTCAAAGAACATATGTCTGCGAGTTATCTATGAAACGTTAACTTCCTATTGGTGATCTGAACGGCCAACGCCAATTGCGATTATTTCTATTGAATTTAACTTGTAAAGAAAGGATTTATGTATCGGTTCTGGTAAAAGGTGCCAATCTTGAGTTGGGAAAAAAGAACTTCGATTTTGTAGCTCAATCACAGGCATTGATTATGCTCCGCATTGTATCGACATATGTGTACGAACACACACACAGACACACATATAAAGGAGTGTATTTATATATATAACTGTTTCGCCTCGTCTGTAGCTGCTCTCTTTAACATCGTGAGAAGAAACATGGCAGAAGACAAAGATATCTTAATATTTAAACGGTTCTTAGATGAACATCTCCAACGAATTCCAGGTAAACCATTTACACCCAGATATATCGCTGTAAACAATAACTTTTTTATACGAATGGGTAATGGTGCCTGAAGAATGACTGTGAATGTCTTTGCCAGGTGGTGCCATTTAATCATAATCTGGGCCAGTTGTGGCCGAAGCTTATCTAAGTGTCTAAACGTGTTTGTGCGTGGACTGATAGACAGAGACTGATAGACAGACAGAAATATAGACGGACAAACAAACATACATATATAGATACCCCAACATATTTTAAGGATCTTTTTTAATGAATATATATATATATATATAAAATTAACAGAATGAAATAAAATTCCAAGGCTGTGAAAGATTTCAGAACATTTATAAAGAGAAGGTCTAAATGTTCTGAAATCTTTCACACCGTTGGATTTTTATCTCATTGTGTTAATTTTTTATATATACGCATGCTGATATATAACCTACATTGGACTCCTCATTCGCATAATCACCGAACCTGGAGCTTAACTATAGTCTGTCCATAGCACTTACTCAGCATTACCTGGCATCTTTGGGTCTTGTACGTTCTTTCTTCCATTCCTTCCTTTGTAAATAAATAACTCTTTCGTATTCGGCATCGTTTATCGACCATTCTAGCGAACAAAATCTTGGTGAAACTTCATGGAACATCGCCGAAGATTTTGGTGCAAGAATACAAATTGCCATGTTAAAGTGAAAATGGAAGTTAATACATGATAAACATGGAGCATAGCATTCTACCATTGTGGCTGGTAATTCCACAGATCTTTTGTCTGAGAACTAATTTGCCATCGTTGATGATTTCTTACGCCAAAATCTATTAATAATTTACAGGAATCAACAGAGTGAAAATGCTGCCGGAGAATATTGCTGATTGGAATGTTAACCTTTGCAAATTGTTGCAACGCAAAAATATGACACACGGAATGGATATTCGCCGACGCCATAGTCTTTAGTGTGTATGTGTCTCTTCGAGAGACAGAGAGAGAGAGAGAGAGAGAGAGAGATAGGGAGAGAGAGAGATAGGGAGAGAGAGAGATAGGGAGAGAGAGAGAGAGAGAGAAAGAGAAAAAGAGGGAGAGAAAGAGAGAGAGGGGGGCGTATTCGAGTTTGTCTGTTCCTCTGTGACAATGTGTTGGTCTACTTATTTCTGTTGCACTCTAAATTTGTCATTCTATCTTACTGTTTTCTATGTATGTATGTATGTATGTATGTATGTATGTATGTATCTATCTCACTCCCTCTCCCTCCCCACCTCCCTCTCCACCTCCCTCTCTTTTAGTTTGTCTGGTCGACCATCACTGTCTTCTTGTTTATCTATCTACCTATTTATCCCTTCCATTCCATGTTTCGCTGAATCTGGCCAACATTTCTCTCAGATTTTTTTATTACTTTCACATGCCTATATAGACCTCTTTTGATGGAGGAAATATGCTAATGTACAGCATGAATATTTAATTACTATAGACAAATCATTTGCGCAGCTGATTCGGCAAAAGCTGAAGGCTCAAACTTCGTCTTCGACGGGAAGATCTATCACGTGTGCCTGTGTACAGGCATGCGAGTT
>NC_069003.1:2346512-2353793 GCF_001194135.2 Octopus bimaculoides
ATATATATATATATATAATCGTTATAGGTCGATTTTGCTTATTTATCTATTTATTTAGATAATTACATAGTCATTTATGTAATGGTATGAAATGGAAAACTCACCAATTAACAGTTGTAGCCATTGCACAGAAACAACTGTGGTGATTTATGAGCAAAGACTGTTCATTTCATCTTCGTGCTTTATTATTTTTTTTATTAAGCTGTATATATTTGTTTGATTTGAGTACATCCGCTTACTTTCCTAAGACCTTTTGTTTAGGCGCGCCTATTTCATTACGTACACCCACACACACACACACACACACACACACACACACACAAACTCTCGCATATGTATAAATACAGATACAAAATACAAAAGACTATGTGTGTGCACGTATATACGCGTGTGTGCGTATGTGTGTATACTCACGTTAATTCAATGTTGGTTTTATGTTCAGTTATAATAATGATATAAATAAATGATATATGTGTGTGTTTGTATGTATGCATATATATATATATATATATGTATTATATATATATATATATATATGTATGTATGTACGTGTGTATGTACGTATGTGCATAAATGTGCGTATACATGAGCGCGTTTATACGTAGACATACACACACACAATCACATACCCCACCTTGGTGGTAACTCTTAACATTTTTATACTAATTACATCATCTCCTGATTCGTTGTCTACACCACTACGTTATCATTGACACCATTTAAAGTAATTGGTTTTTCTGTAGTGATTAGGCAGACTAACAAATTGGGGTGTAGATAGAAATTGAGTATAATCGATAACTTTGGCATGAACCGTATACACAAACAGAGATAGATAGATAGATAGATAGATAGATAGATATTCATAATATTTCGGATATAATATGTCTAGAACAGGATTGTGCTTTCGTAATGGTTGCTTGGTTGGTGAAATGGGGAGCTGTTAATTTCAGATATATTTCGTTGTTTACTTGAATTAGTGGAGGCGCAATGGCCCAGTGGTTAGGGCAGCGGACTCGTGGTCATAGGATCGTGGTTTCGATTCCCAGAAGGGGCATCGTGAGTGTTTATTGAGCGAAAACACCTAAAGCTCCACGAGGCTCCGGTAGGGGATGGTGGCGAACCGTGCTGTACTCTTCCACCCCAACTTTCTCTCACTCTTACCTTCTGTTTCTGTTGTGTCTGTAATTCAAAGTGTCAGCCTTGTCACACTGTGTCACGCTGAATATCCCCCCCCCCCGAGAACTACGTGAAAGGTACACGTGTCTGTGGAGTGCTCAGCCAATTGCACGTTAATTTCATGAGCAGGCTGTTCCGTTGATCAGATCGACTGGAACCCTCGACGCCGTAAGTGACGGAGTGCCAACAACAACTTGAATTAACAGAAAAAATATCCGCAAATATTTAAATGTGGGCTGAACTTTTATTTTTATAGGAGATAAAAAATTTTTGAATGTTCGAGAAAACCATAACTTACACTAAATGGTCAGTCACTAGGTCGATCACGTGAGATTGGTATGTCTTACTGGTGGTGTTTGAACAGTTATCTATCGGTTCATGTTTCGAATCACTGCTACAGTATCATTTTGGTTAGAATACCTTCTATTATCCGACCTAGGGTTAAAACACCTTCAGCACAAATTCAACAACAACAACAGCTGCATTTCATAAGCTTCCGGTTTGTTGTTTTCCGCTATTGTGGATTACGATTTATATTTTTATTGCCTTTTTTAAAATATTTTGTTGTTATTTCTGTTTTTCTTTGTCTTCTCGTCTTCGTTTCTTTTTGAGGAATTTGAATCTCAAAGATTTTGATTCAATATAACATATTAGAAACAATCGATTCCTTGGAGAATAAAAAAAAAGAATTACTGCTTCAACGATAATGGAAGAATGCAGACGATAAGAAAGAAAGCAACAAACAAGTATGGAAAGAAGTAATGACTTGAATAGAAAATAACTAAATAGGACGGAGGAAAGAGAAACGGAACGAATGAAGAATGAAGGGAATTAGAGAAGGTAAGAAAGAGAAGAATAGAGAGAGAGAGAGAGAGAGAGAGATGAAGAGCGAGAGGGCTAATGAAAGCGGGGAAAAGAGGATGAGAAAGAGAGAATAAGAGTGAGAGACATTTAATTAAAGAGTGAGAGGGAGATTTAATTAAAGAATTCAGTTGGTAGTTGAGGTAGATAGGCTAAACGGATAAATGGAGAGATAGACACACAACGTATTTGTGTGTATATGTATTGGTGTGTGTGTGTGTATACATATATATATATATACACACACACACACACACATATATATATACACACATGTATGTGTATAGATACATACGTACACATACACAAGCATATTACATACATAACTATATATATATAAACAAATATATATATACGAATGTGTGCATATACATACATATATGCGTGTGTGTGTGTGTGTGTGTGTGTGTGTGTGTGTGTGTGTGTGTGTGTGTGTGTGTGTGTGTGTGTGTGTGTGTGTGTGTATACACAGGAGAGAAAAAGAGAGAGAGAGAGAAAGAGAGAGAAAGAGACATACACACAGCCTGAACAGCAGCAGGGAGAGTGCTAGAATACGACATGGATCTTGGGCCATTCTAGAATGTAATCAGAAAGCAAGAAAAAAGGGCGAAGTACAGATAGAGATCGATATTGTAAAGTGGGTGAGAGAGAGAGAGAGAGAGAGAGAAAGTAAAGAAGAGTGTAAAAAATAGATGCAGATATTTAATTAAATAAAGGAGGAGGAGTAGAACGACGACGAAGAGGAGCCAGATCCCAAACAAAAGAAAATACCAGGATGATAGGTAGTTAGATGGACATTATAGAGAGAGAGAGAGAGAGAGAGAGAGAGAGAAAGAGAAAGAGAGAGAGAGAGGCAGGTAAGTAGGTAGACAGACAGATAAACAGACAGCCATACATACATACATACGTGATGATACATATACACTGAGTACAACATAGCACATATGTATCGAAGTCAACCTATAGTCTCACCTTTAATTCTAGCTAATTATATATAATTCTTAATTTCGTCATTAGACTTGGTGTGAAATTAAATAGAAAGGAAATTTAGACACCTTATCTTAGATCCTTTATCCCAGTCTAAATTCTCTTTCGCGACGCACTTTTTTTGCCTCTGATCCATCATTTTATGAAGCATTCGGGAGATTGAACTTCACCGTAGCCTCTTAACATTTAGCAGTCGGTCCGTTTGTAGAGTTTGTTGTCAAACAAGGGCGAATCGAACAGAGTTTCATGTGTGTTTGGACGAATGTGAGTTTGTCCCAGATGCTAATGCTGGAAACGCTAACCTTTGCATCTGCAGCGAGCACCTGACGTTGTGAATGCCCGCTTACTCGGCATTGTTCAATCAAAGACGCGCACACTTACAGCATAGCAAATCTACAGCACCCACTGTCAATGTGGCCACGCACAAACTTGAGAAACTAGAAGGGCTTCAAGTGCTGCTTTTCACCCTGCCTGCACTTCAGACCTTGCACTCTCCCATTACAACTTTTTTCGAGCCATGCCTCATTTCCTTTTGATAGAGGATCAACAATGTGGATGAGTTTGACAACGGATGTAGAGCTTTCTTTACCTCAAAACCAGTCAAACGCTAAATGCGCGGAATCGAGCTTATTACACAACGATGACAACTGAGAATAGAATATAATGCGATATATTGTGATGAACAAACGGGTTTCGCATGTGACTTGTTGCAACTATAAACTAAAGCTTGAAATACGAAAACATTTCGACTCAGCCTGGTATAAACCACTTTGTAAATACAATATGATTTTTTTTTTATTTTTTTATGACTCCGAATTTATTTTTGTGTATTGGGAAAATGGATAGAGAAAGGCGAAGGAATTGTCTATAACATGGTGCAACGAATAAAAACACATGCTTAAATTGTTCAGAAAGTTTTTTTAACATTGTCGCCTTCGTAAATTCACAACCGTTGGTCAGTTCAACACGTGTAAACGAAAAGGCTGTTACTGTTATCACCTGATAGTAATCACATCTATTGTTCAACGGTCTCTTTGCCCGTTATTCTTTCCTTCTTTTTGTCTCTCTTTCACTCATTTCTTCGTCTCTCTCTGCCTTTCTTATCCTCTCACACTCCCTGCCTTTCTTTCTCTTCCTCCCACTTGCTCTCTCCTTTTGTTTTTTCTCCTCACTCCCTCTCCCCATCTTTCCCTCTCTCCCTTTCTTTGTCTCTCATCTCTCGCTCTCTCTTTCCCTCTACCTTTCTCTCTCTTTCACTCTTCCATCCTTCTCTCTTTCTATTTAGCTCTCTCTCTCTTTCATTTTCTTTCTCTCTCTCTCTCTTCTCCTCACACACTCCATTCATCTTTCTTCTGCCAATCTTCATTCAATATCGTTTCCTCATTTATTTTACCCAATTTTTGTTAGTTTCAATTTCGTCAGCCCTTTCGCAAATCTTCCATTTCCTCCTTTTCTTTGCCCTTCTTTTTCGTTTTCCCCTCCTCTCTCTCTGTTGTTCTTTTCCGCTCTCTCTCTCAATCATTCTCTCTTTCCCTGTCTCTCTCCCCTCAACACATTGTCTCATGTATTTCTCTTCTCATTCTCCCATTCGTAATCCGCGCACATCCGACCCATAAACTCCTCCTTCATTTCACTCAACACGTTCAAATCCCTTAACCTCCTCCTGTTGCTCATCAAACACCTCCGCCAACCCCCACAAAACTCTGCTTCAATCCTACTCGCTCCCCACCGCCCCCACCTTACTAACTCATCAAGTCGTCCATTGTTTATTTTCTCATCAAACACGATGTCGACAGTTACTTGGCCAAGTGCACTACATCGACATGATGCGTGCAAGTATGTGAGGGGCAAAGATGGTGCGGCAACGGGGAGTGTGATGATAAGCTGTGAAACTGAAAGGGTCGTAATGGTAGTGGCCGTGGGGTGGGGTGGGGTGCTGATGATGATGGTGGTAGCCATAGTCTTGATAGTGGTGGTGGTGGTGGTGGCGGCGGCGGTGGAGATGGAGGTGGGGATGATGATGGTGGTGGTAGTGGTTGTGGTGGTGGTGATGATGGTAGTGGTGGCGGCGGTGGAGATGGAGATGGTGATGATGATGGTGCTGGAGTGGTGTTGGTAATGATGATGGTGATGGTAGTGGTAGTGGTGGCGGTGATGATGATGACCATGATGATGGTGGTTGGTGTTGGTGCTGGAGGTTTTGGTGATGGTTGCCAGTATTTGGAGTTGAGATGATATAAGTAGATGTGCCGAGCAAGATAATCGTGGCTTTTGTTGTAGTTGTCAATATTGTTATCATTACCGTTATTATTGTTGTTGTTGTTCATATTGTTGATGTCGGTGTTGCTATTGTCGAAGCTGGTAGAGAGGACGCCCATAATGAGGATACTGACCAATATATAACATGAATATACAAGTTGTAAACGGCGGTGATGGCGAAACTCAAGGGAGGCGTGGGGTAGCGGATGTGTTGAGAACGGGCGAGCGGTTTTAGTGTATGAGAGGGATAGGTAGAGGTATAGTTAGTGCAGTGGGTTGGTTCTTGTGCGCAGAAAGATGGTGGAGGACGGGGAGTGAGGCTGGTGTCGTTCCCTATTGAAGTCACATCAAGTTGACAGACCAAATCGAATTATCGGCGACGACGTGCAACAGTCTCACAGACGTATGCAAGAATACATAAATGTATACATATTAACGCAGGCTGCACACACATGCACATCTATATGTTCAGTTTCATAAACGTATAATAAATCATCACATTGTATGTATGTATATACACACACACACATGTATGTATGTATATATATATATATATATATGAAAATGAATAACGTATACGCATACACACATGTGTGTGTGTGTATGTATATATATATATATATATATATATATATATATATATATATATATATATATATATATATATATGTATACTCACATTTCTATACACACACAGCTTTATAGTTTATATAGACGAACGTGTGCGTGAATGTTATATATTATATATCTATATATAAACCATTGTATGCATAAACCAAAGTGCACACACACAGACATATATATATATTCATGTATAAGCACACACAAACATATACATTTGTGTATGTATGTAATATATATATATATTCAAAACAGAGCGCTGGCAACGTGTAGATTCAGCTCTTAGTGGTTTTAGTCAATTACGGTTTCATCTAGTTTCGTTTGGTTTGGTTTGGTGGGTTTAGGGATAGTGGAGGTGAAAAGCGTGTTAAGATGTGCGACTCACAAAAAAAAAAATAATAATAATAAATAGAATCCGGTAACTCATTGATATCAGCAATATCGTTTTAATAACATTGGAGAGATCGATTCTTTTGTCAGGTGTACGTGTGGATTTCCGTGCGATATCTTGTTTATATTTCACGAAGAAAATTTCCTGCCGTGCAAGATGTACTCGTTTTGTTTTGTCTTTTGCTGTTTATTGTATTATTTTTTTTTTTGGTGTCTTTTTTTTTTTTTTACTTGCTTCAGCTATGCGGTATACTTTTTGTCAGATGAATGGACACCAGCAACTTATTCTATCGATGTCCATGAGTTGGTGTATTTACTGGAACCAAAATATTCCAATACCGGTTGTAAAATGATGAAGATGTACTAATACAGATGGAACGAATCACACAGACGCATCTATCTACCTATCACTCTATTTACATATGTGTGAGTGTGTATGTGTGTGTATGCATAAAAAATATATATGCATACACACATGCACATGCTATGGGCTTCTTTTAGTTTCTCTGCTAAATCCACTCACGAGGATTATATATATACACACGCGTATGTGTGTGTGTGAGTACTAGTCTCTGTAGGCAGGAATTCACTTAAAGACATTTATATACACCGACAAATGTATAACTAGATAAAGAGACAGGCATACAACCAAATAGACAAAGAGAGAGAAAGGAACACAGAACAATAGAAACAAAAAAAAAGAAAAACAAATACGCGGGTGATGTTAAAGGTATACAGACGTGACTAAGGAGATTGTGAAAACTCCGTTTCTTAACTACATCTAAACATTAATTAAGAGAGTTCCTTTAGTTGAATGAGGGAAGTAGTTGTGTGTAAATGTTGAACAGAGAATTAGCGTCCATTAGGCGCTGATCTGAATCAAGCACGCTACATTTGTTTGCCTATGTTGGTACATATTCGCAGGTTCGTTCGCTCTCTACGAGTAAGATATATATATATATATATATATATATATATATATATATA
>NC_069003.1:2353870-2356048 GCF_001194135.2 Octopus bimaculoides
AGAGAGAGAGAGAGAGAGAGAGAGAGAGAGAGAGAGAGAGAGAAAGAGAAACATATAAGTATGTACATGTGTGTGTGTTTTAGTGAGTTGCATGCCGATTACATTGAAAAACTCGACCAGAGTCGCTGTATTCGCGGCTGTTTTTGTGTATATGGAGAGACACACAAAAAGGCACGCACACACACTCAAGTACACGCACGCTCACACACACAAACACACGTGCTTGCGCACATATGCACACATTTATGCGTATGGATGTAAGTATATATATTTCTGCGTGTGCATATATACATATATATACACACACATACATGTATATATACGTGTGCGTGTGTGTAACGAATCACTTTCAGGGAAACAGTGAATAGATGATATCAAATCTTTTTTTATGCAATCATTTATTTTCTCTTTTTATCTACGTCACGTTTCCGTTGCTATCAAGGTGCATCTTCCGCATCTTTTAGTACATTATGATGCTGCAATCACTCAGGGGCTTCATCAGGGCATTTATACCTATCTATATATATATTCTTTTATTCTTGTACTGGTTTCACTCGTTTGATTGCGGTCATGCTGGAGCACAGCCTTCAGTCGAGTAAATCGACCTGGGGACTTAACCTGCATAGGCTTAGTACTTATTCTACCCGTTTCTTTTGCCGATCGTGGGCGGACACACACATGCACAAATACATATATACATAGTTGGGATTTACAAACAAACAAAAGACGACGAGAGGTGCATAAACAAGCAACAGGTGTATTAGTTTAACGCTCGGGAAGGTGTGAAAGTCTTTTTCGTTTCGAGCCTACGCTCTTCAACAGAAAGGAACACGAGACAATAAAGAGAGAGAGGGAATAAAAGCTTTCGTGGCTAGCGGTATATCATACGACGCTCTTCTTTCACTTTCCATCCACCAAATTCATTCACTGGCTTTGGTCGGCCCAAGGGTATAGCAAAAGACATTTCCCCAAGGTGGCACGCAATGGGACTGAACCAGGAACCATGTGGTTGGGAAGCAAGCTTCTTACCACACACCCATTCCTGCTATATATATATATGCATATCGGTGCAGGAATTGCCTATATATATATATACATATATATATATATGCGTTAATAACGAACCATTGAGAATGAGTGGTCAACACTGCATTGGGCGGTAAACATTCTATATTTATGAGTTATCAAGGTCGCCCAATGGTGTTGTGTCAAGAGAATGTCAACAATTTTCCAGTCTTCCATATTGAATTTTGGTGCTTGTCCCTTCTTGAATGAAAATACAATGATGAAAAACCAAGATATATATATTTTTTTTCATTCATTTCTCTGCGAGAAATACGTGAAAAGTACACGTGTCTCTGTATTTCTAAGCCTCTTGCACGCACGCACGCACGCACGCACGCACGCACGCACACACGCACACACACACACACACTTGGAGGTTTGGCATTCGAGAATAATAAAAAATGTACCAGGCTTAGAAATGATTAGCACTGATGTCAATTCGTTTGACCGAAATTCCTCGACGTATTGCCCCAGCATGGCCGTAGTCTAATGACTAAAGCAAAGAAAAGGTAAAAGATTTGCGGTTGAATGGTTAGTTAAGAAGTAGCCTTGAGTCTCTTTAAGTCCGGGTTATCAGCACTTGGAACAGAAAGTATTGTCCAGGTTATATTTAGTATGGAGGAAAATCAAGAGAGAAAAATGCATTTAGTGTTGTTAAAGTGGCTAAAGAAAGTAAAAGAGATTATTTAAGTCTATCCGTAATTTTGCTAGGATAAGCTTTATCTCTCAACACATACGCATACGTACACACACACAAGCACGCACACGTATATACTGTGTGTATACACACACACACACACACACACACACACACACACAAAAAGAAAGAGACACAGACAGAGGCAGACAGACACATACAGAGAGAGAGATAGATAGAGGTGAGAGAGAGATACATGCATTCATACATACCTGAATCTGTTCGAATCTGTCTATATGGCTGTATATATGTATAAATAGTCCACTACATACATACATACAACACATGCAGCTATATATGCATACACACACACACACACACACACACACACACACACATTTATATGTATATATTTATATATACATATTTATATATGTAGATATGTGTGTATGCATATGTATGTGTATGTATGTATA
>NC_069003.1:2356137-2361137 GCF_001194135.2 Octopus bimaculoides
CACACACACACACACACACACACACACACACACACACACACACTCACTCTACAGTCTGTATTGATATAATGGTTACTTCCGCCGCTATAGATGCGCTCCTAATGCTTTGACTAATTGTTACAGAATTTTATGGCCGCCATTATCCCAGAAACATTTGTTATGGCTCATTGGATAACTGCTCCACACATTGCAGCTATACATACAGACACACGTGTATGTATATATACATACATATATACATACGTGTGTGTGTGTGTGTGTGTGTGTGTGTGTAATATTCTTGATTACACGGCCATTATAATTACATTTTAATGTAGGACAGAACATTTCTTATATATAGGATATATTCATTTACTCCTGTTTTTATACTTACAGTTCGCACACTATTTCTCTGTTTCATCACAGAATCTTCAGAGGTCAACATTTCTCGTATCAACAATGTTCATCAGTAATCGATGAGTCTACTTTTATTTTGAAAGTTACGCTGTTTTATACGAGAATATTATTGTAAACATTTGAAGTGAAATTCTTACAACCATTTATGGTAATCTACTGATGGTTTAGACAGTCTGTTTATTTTATTATTACACTCGTGTATTGCACACCAAATAAATGCGGATGCACACCTGGTTTTAAAGTTATATTGAGTAAATATTTTTCAAAAAATGTTCTAATGAATTTTAATTAATTAATAAAATTTTATTAAAGATGTAACTGAGATATTTCCTCCTTACGTTCTAATTAACACCTTAAAACTAGATGCTATATTAATTCCAAATATGTTAAAGCGGTGAGCTGGTAGAAACGTTAGCACGCCGGGCGAAATGCTTTGTGTTCTGGGTTCAAATTCTGCCGAGGTTGATTTTGCCTTTCATCCTTTCGGTGTCGATAAATTAAGTACCAGTTGTGTACTGAGGTCGATCTAATCGACTGCCTCCCTCCCCCAAAATTTCGGGCCTTGTGCCTAGAAAAGAAAAGAAAAGAATATTGATTCCAAATAAGTAAGGCGGTGAGCAGGCGGAAAAGTTAGTACGCCGGGCGAAATGCTTAGCGGTGTTTCGTCTGTGTTTACGTTCTGAGTTCAAATTCGGCCGAGGTCGACTTTGCCCTTCATCCTTTCGGGGTTGATAAATTAACCCATTAATCCCAGATACTTAAATTTCTGAATGTATTTTTAAATTTTTATAGATGATCCCCTTCACCTACTGGTTTCCGGAATACGGAGCTTTCAACTGGGAGCACTTGCTAGTGCAAGTTGTTCGCATACACATACATACATACGTATATGTACGACATTTCCTTTTCCTTCTACGAAATCCACTCGCAAGGCTTTGGTCAGCCTAGAACTTTACAAGACACCTGCCTAAGGTGCTATGCTGTGGAACTGAACCTAGTATCAGATGATTGAAATGCGAGCTTCTTAACAGTACACTCACGCCTGTACTCAAAATATAGAATTCCTTTGAAAGAAATCGAAACCCAACCGCCTGGATGAGAACTATATATGTATATTCATTTGAGTGCTTGTGTGAAGATAGAAATATGTAGGAAGAGACAGACACACAGACAAGCAGACACACATATGGTCTTATGAGTTTCTGTATGTGCATATTTGAATGTATATGTAACAGCATATGTTGGTGATGTACTCGCAGATACAGCGTTCATTTATAACTTACTTTGTCATTTTCTGAATCTGACCGTCCATTGACTTCAGTTCGGAAGTCGATAGCTATAGTGGATATCTCATATGTGTGCGAGTTTATGCAAACGGGTGTTGGTGTATGCGTATTTCTGTATGACTGTATGTGTGATGTGTATCATTATACTACTATACATACATCATATATATATATTTATGTATGTATGTATGTATACATATAGATATATGCATATATACATATATAAAGATACATATACACATATCAATATACATATATATAGGTGTATGCATATATACTCATGCATGTATGTATATGCGCACCGTAACTAGATAATTACATACAAAATACATGCATATATCTGTAGATAGATATACATTTATATATATATGTGTGTGTGTGTGTGTGTGTGTGTGTGTGTATGTATGTAAGAATGTATGCATGTATATGTATGTATGTATATGTATGTATATATATATATGTATAAATATATAGGTATATGTGTGTGTGTGTGCGTGTGTATGTAGGGGTGTATATATATGTGTATGCGTGTAAGTGTGTGTAGGTATGTAATCATGCTAGCATACAAATATACATTTGTCTCTACATCCATCCATCCCATTCACGCAATCTATTAAACATCCGTTGATGCTGGTAGCTGGTTGATGGCGGCGAGTGTAGATTTCTGTCCACCACAATCACGCGTAATTATTTAAAACTTAAATGGTAAGACTCCAATCAAAACGAAAAGCAAAATGTTAACAAACAAAAGCAGAGGTCCCAAACAATACAGACCGATATCACAGCACTTAACACGTCTAGCTAAACACAGCGTTTATTATGTAGAAAACGGCAGACATTTTGAATACACACAGATCTTGATTTAGCCACTAATGGATGTAGTTGTAATAGCAGCTACGGCAACCGTATTTGTAGCAGCGAGCATGCGGCGGCGGCAGCAGCAGGAACTGCAATGACAACGACAGCAGCAGCAGCAAGAATAGTAACAGCAGCAGCATTATTAATAACACCTGTAGCAGCAACAGTTGCATGAGTTGCAGAAGTGCAAACATCTGCAGCAATATATGCATATTTAAAGGTGGCGAGCTCGCAGAAACGTTAGCACGCCGGGCGAAATGTTTAGCGGTATTTCGTCTGCCGCTACGTTCTGAGTTCAAATTCCGCCGAGGTCGACTTTGTCTTTCATCCTTTCGGAGTCGATTAATTAAGTACCAGTTGCGTACTGGAGTCGTTCTAATCGACTGAACCCCCCCCCAAAAAAACCTCCGGACCTTGTGCCTAGAACAATTTATCTTTTTATAAGAAACAGTTTATAAGAACAATTTTTTTTTATTTAACAGGCTCTAAATGGTGACCATTGTTTTGAATACACATTGCAATACGTTTACCCAACTCATTGTGAACTCGTAATACCACATGTAGTGATACGTGTGCGAATGAGTTGGTGATGCGTTCCTTCAAATGCTTTGTCTTTTATCTTTCCGCGATACACCATGCTTTTCAAATGCCCCCAAAGATAGAAATCAAGATGGGTAAGATCAGGGCGATCGAGGGGGTCTTATAAACTGTTTCTTATTAAAAAAAAAAAAAAAATTTCTTATATATAGAGACTTTTGAATCACCCTGATATACGCCATTTTTCAATGTGCCATACTTTTTCAAAAACACTAGGATGCTAATTGAGAAGGATTTGCTTGGTATTTGCCGAACACATATTTGTAGTGTTCGGGATTGTTAGTGTGGCATGGCGCCGTGTATGGCTGTGTATGATCGCATACGACTGCGTATGTATGAGTACTTAAATATACATTTGTATGTACGTATGCCTCTATGCTTGTATTTCAGTACACAAGTTTAAGTCACCACAGCACTCCGTCGGTTACGACGAGGAGGGTTCCAGTTGATCCGATCAACGGAACAGCCTGCTCGTGGAATTAACATGCAAGTGGCTGAGCACTCCACAGACACGTGTACCGTTAACGTAACTGTCGGGGAGATTCAGCGTGACACAGAGTGTGACAAGGCTGACCCTTTGAATTTTGAATTACAGGCACAACAGAAACAGGAAGAAAGAGTAAGAGAACGTTCTGGTGAAAGAGTATAGCAGGGTTCGCCACCAACCTCTGCCGGAGCTTCGTGGTGCTTTAAGTATTTTCGCTCAATAAACACTCACAACGCCCGGTCTGGGAATCGAAACCGCGATCTTACGAGTGTGTGTCCGCTGCCTTAACCATTGGGCCATTGAGCCTCCGCTCAAGTCTAACACACTGAGCAAGTATACATATGTATGCGTAAGTGTGCATAGGTATGCCTAAGCCTATAGACGTACTTGTTTGTACGAGTGCTTAGGAGATATATGTAAAGATGTATGCGCATGTTATGTCTGCGTTAGGTGTAGATTGAACTTAGGCATAACGATGCAATGTCTATTTGTCCTCTGTGTGTGTGTGTGTGTGTGTGTGTGTGCTCCTATATGTATGCGTGAATGGCTTTGTAAAGATATATATGTATGTATGTGTGTATTTATGTATGTATATATTTCTCTCACTCTCTCTGTAGATATAAATATGAGTGTGTGTTTACATATTTATATATACACACATTTTTATATATATTATGAATATATATATATATTTTAGGCATCTATTTATGCGTGTGTGTATGTACGTATGTACGTATGTAAGTCGGTATGCAAGTACGTACGTACGTATGTACGAACTTATATATATGTATGTATAAATGAATGTATGTATGCATGCATTGTGCAAGTATGTATAAATGTATGCATGTATGTGTGTATGTAAGTATGTATGCATGTATTTTTGACTATATGTCTGTACGTATGTATATAAGTGTATCTATGCACGTATTATATATGTATGGATGTACTTACGTGTATGTGTGTATATATGTATGTATATATAAACGTATGTCAATATGAATTTTCCTCGTATGTAAGCCAATATATGTATATTTTGTATGAATATCAACGTCTATGTGTCCGTATATATGTGTTATATATGTATGCACCTGTGGCCGTATGTGTGTGTATATGTGTATGCATCTGTACCCGTATGTGTGAATGTATTTATGCGCTTGGCCTTGTTCGTCAGTGCATCTAGGTGTGTGCTGTGAATATTTTTCGCTTCGTATTTTTGCTTTTCTCAAGGGAAATCAAGGTAGAATCCACACACACACACCTTTCTCTCTCTCCTCTTTTTCTGTTTCCTTCTCTCCCTTCACTCCACTTTCTGTCTTCCTCCATCTCCCATCTTTCTTAATCTATCTCTCTTTACCTGTCTCTGTCTTCCCATTTAA
>NC_069003.1:2363637-2370677 GCF_001194135.2 Octopus bimaculoides
ACCTTTGCAAATATATTTAATACTATTTGCACATCTCCATCGACGCAATCATGTCTATAAATAAATGTAGAGTTGTATACTTATATCTGTGTGTCCGTATTTATTTGTGTGCGTTTATTTTCATGAATGTTGTATATGGCTGAAGTGTTATTAGCCATGACGGTCGCTACTCTTGCAAGACTGGTGAGCTTGAAACCGTTCACGTTCAGCTTAAAGTATTGCAGATCAACAGATGAAAGAAAGATATTAGCAGGGTGACGATTCCAGAAGGTTACATTCTGTGAAGACAAGGCTGGGTATTAGAATTAGTGCAACACAGAAGAGGTTCGACACATTAAGTGTAATGAGATGTGAAAAGATCGAAATATCGAGGTGCAATAAGAGGTGGCGAGACAGTCAGTTCCTAGGACAGAGAGATAATTATCGCGACAAAAGTGTTATGCAGAGGAGACACGACACCCACAGAGCGCCGGGATCAACTTTACCTTTCGTCCTTTTGGGGTCGATAAAATAAAGTACCAGTTAAGAAATAAGATCGACATAATCGACAAGCCCCCCTCCCTCAATTTTACGGTTAAGAAATGGGATCGATGTAATCGACTAGCCCCTCTCCCTCAAATTTCAGCCCTTTTGTGTCTACAACTGAAATGATTATTGTCACCACTTCAACAATGGTTCCGACGCCAGTGCTTCTGTTCAGAGACAATTCACATCAAACGAGTATGAATCAAAGAAACCTTCTTCAGAATCCCACCAATTCTCAATTATCTCAACTCCAAATTACGCATACCATTTTTTGTTCATTTTCCCATTGTCTCTGCACCGCAGGGCAACCGCACACTATTCCTGGAATCGCTTCAACCATTTTTGCAGCTTCACTTTGTTTTTAATTTCACTTTCCAGGATTTGATGCCATTCAATCGTTTCCGTTTCCTTTCCGCATGGTCTGTCAGCGCCGGAGATTCTACATTATTTATCGAGCAATGTCTTTTCTCGCATTCAACATTAACAATATCAACTGTCCTCTCGTATATCCGAATATCATGCCGATATAGAAATAATCAAGAGTACAGTGTGTGAGGAAAACCTGCCATCTTCCAACTTGAACTTGCGTTACAATCAGCCAATTCACTTTTGCTCCTGTTATTGAAATTGTTTTCATTGTTTATATTGCCCTTGTATTGTTCTTATGATTGTTATCGTAATAATTAATCCACTACAAGCATTAGTAACAGCCTTCCAAACATGACCATACCTTCTTCATTTCTGTGGCCAGGTGAATCACAAAAGGGCTTTGTCGTATATCAGTCAAAACAAAATAAGAAAATGGACATATAGCATTTAATATAAATTTATCATCTGCAAAAATGAAACAAAGTCCTTTACAGCTGTTTCGATTAAGCCTAAAAAGATTAAATAGCAATTATTAACATCAGGCAAAATCTCTTCAGAGGGGTAGAAAAAAGATGTACCGTTAGGTTTTTATGTACTGTATTTTTGAACCATCTTAGCAGAAACCATCCTTTAATGAGGCTGATTTAACCCCTACTTGAGTATATTATATATATACAGAGAGAGAGAGAGAGAGAGAGAAAGAAAATGAGAGAGAGAAAGAGAGAGACATATATATATAAACCCTATACTGCGACAGCAAAATGAAAGTTTAGAGGTATAAGATGGCTGTTACTTCTAGTCTGGTATCTCAGGTAACAACCTTGAAATTGCCTTGGAGGCTCCTATTACTTATTATTATTATTATTGTTATTCTATGCTCATGTTTGGTAAAAGTAACATGAAGTGGTTCTACAAAATTGTTTTAGAACCGAGGGAGAATATTCCGCGTCAAAGAATCCATTGTAATTTTCTGCTTCGCACTTCAACAAAGAATATCACAGACATTCCATTCCTTTACCTGAAAATAACTTCTCGTTATTATCTAAAGAACTATTTCTATTTTCCATTTCTCTTGGTGACGCTTTGGATGTGAATACACACATACATACATATATACTCACACATATGTATACACACACACACATATGTGCATGTGTATATATATACACATCTATATATATATATATATACGCATATATATATGATTGCATGCCTTAAGACATTTGTAGCTATATATGTAACTATATATTGTGAATATATATGTATATTGATATTTTTATATAATTACATATATATATAAATATATATACATAAGTATATATATATATATATATATACATAAGTATATATATATATATATATATAAATATACATAAGTACCTATATATATAAACGTATATACATAAGTCTATATATATATATATATATATATACTTACATTGAGAGCTAGAGAGAGAGGTGAGTAAGATTATTTTGTCTATATATCTCCTTATATGTATCCCTAGTTGTCCTTTGAAGTATTCTCATTCATGTGTAACATGACTGCGTCAACTACTACTTACTACTGTTGCTACATTTATGTGCATAGATGTATATGAGTATATCTATAAGTGAGTATATATATATATATATATATATATATATATATATATATATATATATATATACTCACATAGAGATAAACACAAGCACACACACCCAGACAACAGATATATAAGTAGATAGATAGATAGATACATAAATGAGAAAAAGGCGGACGTACAGATATGGCGACTGCATATACTGTAATCCATCGACTATCGTTAGAAATCCGGACAAAATACTTAGAGGCATTTCGTCCGTCTTTACGTTCTAAGATTTTGCTGAGGTCAAATCTGCTTGGTATCCAATTGTAGTCGACAAAATAAACACCAGTTGAACACTTCCCCAAAATTGCTGGCCTTGTGACAAAATTCGAAATCAATTTTACTTTAACGTACGTCGGTGAGATGGCAGATTGTTAGCACGCCGGACATAATGCTCAGCGGCATTTTTTCCGTTCTGAGTTCGAAATCCACCAAGGTCGATTTGCCTTTCAGCCTCTCGGAGTCGATTGGATAAATACCAGCTGACAACTGGGGGACAATACAATCAACTCACTCCCTTGGGCCAGCAAATTAAAATCCATTTTAACTTAACGGTATGGAGTCAAGGTTATGGAAGTATTTTTAAACGCTTTCGAAGCATCCAGAAAATAATATTTCGCTAGGTTTACTTTTCAATTTCATCTTAAACAGTTCTTGAGCTCGGTATTTTAATTTTGATGCCAAACTATCGAAGACAGAAACGGAGAAGCGAAGTAAACCAAACGCACAGCAATCGGCATAATCACAAACATACATACACGCATATACCCACACACACACATAAGCAAAAATACATACTCACACATATTTATAAATATCCATACGTTTACGTATATGTACAAATATATAAATACACATATGTAAACATATATATACCTATATATATATGTGTGTGTGTGTGTGTGTTTACATACTCACACACACACACATATATATGAGCATGCATATAAATAGATGTATTGTGCGTGTGTGTATGTATGTATGTATGTATGTGGGTGGGTTGGTGCCGTTATACCCAGTTACACATCCATTCGGCATACATATAGATGTAACTTCTCTAATTTTCTTTATAGGATATAAATTTCAATTTCTGCTCTCAAGAATCACAAATCAAATTCAGAAACAAACAAATATACAAATTCGCAAATAGAAAATTACATAATTTCTCAAAGACAAAAATACATTAATATATATATATATATATATATATATATAAACGCACAAATAGATAGGAAGGAACAAACATCCAAATACAAAAATACAAAACGGCAAACATTCAAATACGCAAATTTGAAAATTTCACAAATACATTTATATACAAAAGAAAGCGAGGGAAAAGAGTGATAAAATAGGAATAAACAGCGAAATATATAACAAACCAAATGCACACATACAAAGATAGATATAGATATATATATATATATTGTATATGGAATAACATTATAAACACAATATTAGGAATATGTTGAGTTCATTGAAAAACGTTTGATTCTTGTATTTGTTCAAAAATGTAGCAAAATGTTTGTCTTTTGTTTTACATGATTAATCCATAGATGTCCTTGTTAGAAATTGTCAGGAAATTTTTGTATGTATGCACACTCATCATATTCGAGCGGGCATTTACATATGTGAATCTGTGTGTGCCATTGTATACATAACGATATATATATATATATATATATATATGTATATATATATATGTGTGTGTGTGTGTGTGTGTGTGTGTGTGTGTGCATAAAATGCATACATGAATATTTATGCACACAGACACATACTTATAGGCATTTGTTTACAAATTTTATGAGCTACAGTAAATAATCAAGTGAAATAGAACATCGTCACCTGATCAAAGCAGCATCGTTATACAAGGAGTAGCTACATGTGAAATTTTAAATAAAATTTTTAAATGCATTGTATATCTGTATGCGTGAACGTGCGCGTACACACACACACGCGCGCGCGCGCGCGTATATATAAGCAATCAAAAAGAAAAGAAAAACAAGAGCGAACAATGAGAATCAATTAGGCGTTCAGTGGATCTGTTATTTTGACACTCAGTGAAGGCTTCGGTGGAAAAATACGAGTGGAAATGAATCTTCGAGCATGGCTCTTCGTTGGAAAGAGGAAAAGTTAGGGAGAGAAGAGAATGAGACATCGTTAGATTGCAGAAATATATATATATGTATGTATGTATATGAAAGGGATGGGGCAAACAGACACATACACAGATGTATGCAGTTTTTGTGATATTTTTGCGATGGTTTTGCTGCTTTGATATATATGCGTGTATTGATGGAACTGAAATTAACGAACAATACTAGATGATCCGGATGACAGTTCTGAGAGTCAAAGCGAAAGCTTTCCCCAAGAGATACCGTTTTTAGAGTGCATTCAACGTATCTCAGTTCCAAAGATTTGGCTGTTATTTCTAGCACGCCTCGACACCACGTAACAGCTATTTGCGATAAAGGACACGAAATAACTTACGTGGTAGCAGGCTGTGAAAGAAATAGCAGTCAACTATTTCCTTTTCTGGGGAAAGGAGCCGTTTACGCGCGATTTCGATGTCACATTCATTGAAAGCATGCAAAATAACCTGGAAAAAAAGATATAAGCCACGAAACAAAACTCCTTTGCTGGGAGAAATTCCAACTTTCCAGGTGACCCAACGGGTCAACGGTAGTCTAGCATATACATATATATATCTTTACGCATATGTATGTATATTATTGGCGTAGGCGTGGCTATCTGGTAAGAAACTTGCTTCTCAGCCACATTGTTGCGGGTTCAGTTCCGCTGTGCGTCGTCTTGAGCATGTTTCTCCTACTTCAGTCTCAGGCTGGCCAAAACCTTCTTGGTGGATTTAATAGACTGAAACTGAAAGAAGCCTATCGTATGCGTGTGTGCGTGTGTGCGTGCCTGCCTGTGCGTGCGTGCGTCTGTGTCCGTCTGTGTATGTATTCGTCTGTATGCGTTCGTATGTGTGTGTGTCTGCATGTATGTGCGTGTGCATGTGTGTGTCTGAGAAAGAGTTTCACGCTGGGGTGTTTACTTCCCTGTAACCTAGCCGATCGACAAAAGAGATTGATGGAATAAGTATCAAGCATTAAAAGAAAAAAGGAAGGTCAGGGGTTGATTCATTCGACAAAAGATGCTTCAATATGGTCCCGTAGTCCGTTTGCAGTCTAATAACGAAAACAATTAAAGGATAAAAGATGCGTGTGTGTGTGTGTTTTCTCTGTATGCATAAGCTTGTTCACTTCTATTTAGTGAATATAATTGCCGATATCAAAATGCAGTAATTCTGTTTTCCTCACCGAAAAAAATGGCAAATATCAACAAATTGAAACAAGAAGCGAAATGAAGGAAAACTCAAAGAAAATTGGTGTACAAGAAAATAAAACAGAAGAAAGAGAGAGAGAAGCAAAAACAACAGAATGTAAATTGCTATACGAAAATAGAACGGAATATATACATTCATATATATATATATATATACGCAGAAAACAAAAGGAAATTTTACGAGATGGAAGATATAGGAAATATTTGCTGAGAAAGAAGTAAGAAGGAGATTTTTATTGGATGATAAAACGATAAAAAAAAAGAGGACGAGTCGTTTCTGTTTATAATGTGTTTTTATCTACGCACGTATACAGAATCTGATGCAGCGTTTTATGTGTGCATATATATATATATATATAAGTCTCTCTCTCTCTCTCTCTCTCTCTCTCTCTCTCTCTCTCTCTCTCTCTCTCTCTCTCTCTCTCTCTCCATATTTGGATCAATTATGTATATATATACATATATATGTATGTACATATATATACGTATATGTACATATATGTACATATATATACGTATATGTACATATATATGTACATATTTATACACATATATACATACATATATGTACATACATATATGTACATACATATATACACATATATGTACATATATATACACATATATGTACATATATATACACATATATGTACATATATATAATATTTATGTGTGTGTGCCCGTGGCATTGTGTGAATATGTGTGTTTAATAAATGATATGTATATATATATCTGTAATAAATGTATATATATATATGTATGTAATAAATGTATGTTTATACACATATGAAATATATATGTGACCGTGTATGCGTCTGCGTAGAATAAATTATACTTAAATGTTTTACTCGCTCGTATATGTTAGTAAACACATTTAGGTGTATGCATACGAGTTTACATATGTAAGTTCATCTTCTTGAATATTGATTTATTCATATATTCTATGAAATATATACACACATATGTCCATACATATATTTTATACGCTCATAATAAACAGATATATATACAGATGTTTTAGAACTTATATGCCTGTGTGTTTGTGCCGGTGTACGTTTATATCATATATATATATATATATATATATATATATATATACGTTTGTATGCATATGTGTACATAAATATGTATGTATGGATATGTAGTATATATAAACACAAATGCATATATATATATAAA
>NC_069003.1:2370687-2373694 GCF_001194135.2 Octopus bimaculoides
AAATGCATATATATATATAAAGATATATATATATATATACAATAACATTTATATATATATATATATATATATATATATACAATAACATTTATATATATATATATATATATATATATATTATAAATATGTATATATATATTATGTATATTTAGTGGTGGTGTATGCATGTATGTATGTATGTACGTGTCTATGTATTTATGTATATGCATATATGTATGTGAATATGTTCCTTTGTGTGGGTAAATGATATACGTAAACGTATATGCGTAGATACATATATAAATCTGCATATATGTATTTGAGTGTATGTGTATTATGTCTATACGTATACACCTACGTATGTATAGAGTTTTGATGGACGTAGGTATTTCCTCCATTGTTTAAGATTAACTGGTACTGGACGGAAAGACGCGGAAATATATTAAAAACAATATACAGAAAACGATATAACAATTTATAAAGTAATAAATGGCTGCTAAATGAAACGAGATCGAAAAATAAAATATACGATAACCGAAATGAAAATCTAAACAAATCAGAATATATATATATATATATATATATTTATCGCCATACATAAACATTCTTGTCTACAACATAAACAAGCATAAATAATAATTAAAAAAAATAAAACACGTAGGTAGATAATAAATAATGTATAGATAAAAAGCGAAGAAAAGTGGGAAACAAAGATGGCGGTTTTGTACAAAATAATAGATTTTAGTGGAAAAGAGTAATAATGATGGATGCACAATAAGAAGGAAGTCGCTTATTCGCTTTGGTTCTCTTTTCAAAATGGTGAATGTATTGTATGTGAGAAAGCAGATTTCAGTGTGTTTGTGTGTGTGAGTGAGTGTGTCTCATTGTGTTTCTGTATGTGCGTAAATGCTTAAGTGTTTCTCTGTGTATGGTTTTATATGGTTTGTGGTTATGTCTGTCTATGTGGGAGACAGAGAGAGAGAGAGAGGGGGGGGGTAAAGAGAGCGCGTACGCTTGAATGCGAACTGTAGTATTTGGAATTGCATGCTTGCATTAATGTTAGTATATTTGTCTACGTTTTTGTAGAAGGGTTGTCAGTGTGTGTGTGTGTGTGTGTGTGTGTGTTCCAGATTTGTGAGTCAAGACTAAATGTAACGGTTCAGACTTTGCCGTGAAGTTAAGAAGTTTGGGTTCGCTCCCACGTTCATGAACAAACTCTCATGTACATACACAACACACTCCCCGTCATTAATACGCGTGTTTATGTATGCTTGTATGTACGTATATATGTATGTCAGAGCTAGTAGATAAAACGACCAGCTTTGATTTCAAGACGAAAGGAGTTCTTCCATCAGGATAATGCTCGGTCTCATACAGCGAGGATGATATTCTAAAGGTTGGAACAGTTTGAATGGGAACGATGCCCCACCCACTATATTTGCCGGACATTACCCTATCTAATTATCATTTATTCCGCACCCTTCTAAATCATTTCGACAGAAAAAGTATGGATTCTGTAGACGAGGTCACAACAATATTGGAGTATTTTTCGTCACAGATATACATCTATACGTATATATGATTATATACATACATGCACATAGGTAGATATACATACACGTATGCATATAGAGACAGACTTCTGTATATAAATATTATATATATAAGTGTGTGTGTGTGTGTGTGTGTGTGTGTGTGTGTGTGTGTGTGTGTGTGTGTGTGTGTGTGTGTGTGTGTGTGTGTGTGTGTGTGTGTGTGTGTCCAAATTTAGGGAATGGAAAATTCTAGATTTATGCAGTTCCACTGATGGCTTGGATGTGTAGTCTTCGAATTAGCTTTCTCTTTTCTGATTTGAGCCAAGATTGGTAATTAGACTGTGTGTAACATATCCCAGTATCTCCATAATTACAGGTATAAGCCTTAATTGTAATCTAGATAGAGTACCTGGAGATTTCTCAATAGTTCAGTGTAGGTGTTCTCTTTTTCACTTATCTTCAATGGATGGATGGATGGAGAGGTAGGTTGGGAGACAGGTAGGTAGGCAGAATGGCAGGTAGGTAGAGAGGCAGGCAGGTAGGTAGGTAGGTAGGTAGGTATATCACCTGTGAATAGTACAAAATTTATATTTACTACGTTTGAAAAAATCCGTCTTCCAATATTAATGGAATTCTACATCGATTGAGTAGGCATCATCCTAGGAATGGTGATGATGCTGATCTCTCACAATGGTTCCAGTACTGAAATACCTGAATATGATGGAGAATATAACTGATACGCATCAACGCACTTTGTATCTTGGAGGCAACGAAGACATTTTTTCTGTATATTTATATTTTCGGATCCATTCCATACTCCATGTATCTGTTTCTGTACCATATATATATATATATATATATATATATATACACACAGATATATACGTACCCGAAAATCAATGTTTCACAGTGATGAATGCTCTCAGAGAGATGCACGTTATCCTCTCTACACCTAAAATTTCTACTTTATATTAAATATACATACATATGCACATACGTACATGCATACTACACCAATACACACACTCACATTTACAGATAGATATAGATATATATATAGAGTCATATATAAAATGTAGCATCGGTTCATACTCGATGACTATAATATATATATATATATATATATATATATATGTGTGTGTGTGTGTATATACATGTTTATATGTGTATATATACATATATATATATATATATACACATACATACATACACATATATCCTTTTCAAAAAACGAACCACACTTTGAAGCCGTATATTGATTATAATCTTTAGTAGTTTTATTGTTGTTTTTTTGTTTTTGTTTGCGTCATTGTGTTTTTGTTTATTTGTTTTTACCATTTCAAGCCGCATATACTCTCTTGAACATTGTATTCTCTTGCCACTGGGTACAAATCTCAAGTACAATAAACAGGCAAACAAAGGCCACACCTACCCACCACCACCACCACCACCACCACCACCACCCCTATCCCAATCACCACAACTGCAAAAAA
>NC_069003.1:2373704-2377949 GCF_001194135.2 Octopus bimaculoides
AAATATCAAAAAAAAAAAAAAAAAAAAAACCAAAACCAAAACCATTGGTTGAAATCTTCAGATGTATCTATAGAATTCCAAGACTACAGAAGTGCAGAACCGTTGCCACCCATCCTTCCTTTGTGAGAATGGAATTCTGATTATGATCCAAGATCCATTTCTCGTTCAATTTCTTTCTGATACGATATGATATTTTACATTATCTGCCGAAAAAGGAATTCGCATTTGCTTTTTTTGCTTCTTTTTTTATACATCATTACTATTATTATTATTATCATCATCATTATTATTATCATTATTATCATTATATTTTTATTACTATTACTATTATTACTATTATTATTATTATTGTTGTTGTTATTATTATTATTATTATTGTTATTATCCTGAAGATCATTTTGCATGATTCTATATAAAATACGATCAGAGCAAGAAGGGTGGGGGTAGGGGGAAAAAACGCCAGATAACAACAGCAGGAGAAAGAGCAGCAGCCATAGCGGTAAGAATTACGGAGGTGTCGGCATTGTGATAGCAGCCACAGGAGCTGCAGCAATGCCAACAGAAGAAGCATTCTTAGCAAGAAAAGAAGGAAAAAGAAAAGAAAAAAAAGAAAAAAAAACGTTGAAGATGCCTGGATACGATATTGAATTATTTGGCTGCAGGTAATTTTACCCGTGTTCTTAACAAAAGCCACATGATACTTTTAACAGTGCAAGACATTGTTTCCAAAGTTACTATCTGCGAGGCGAAGGATACAACAGAAAATATTCGATGGAAATCAATATAAATATATACGTGTATATATATATATATATATATATATATATATATATATATATATATATATATATACACGTATACACACATATATATATATATATATAATCATATATAAATATATATATATACATACATACAAACACATATATGCATGTACATATACATATCTGGACGTGTGTGTGTGTGCATGTATGTGTTTATTTATATATATCTAGGAGAGAGAGAGGGAGAGAGAGAGAGCAAAAGAGATAGAGCAGTAAATATGTTGCTATACATATATGTATATTACGTGTGTGTGTGTGTGTGTGTGTGTGTGTGTGACTGTGTATATATATATAAATGAATGTATATATATATATATATATATATATATATATATATATATATATATATATATATATATATATATATATATATACATATATACATGAATGTATGTGTATATATATATATATATATACATGAATGTATGTATATGTATATATATATATATACATGTATATATATATATATATGAATGTATACAAATATATATATATATATATATACGTATATATGCATATATATGTATGTGTATGCATGTATACATATGAATGTTTAAAATATCTGCTGAGGGTTCTTTTAAGAAAAGGTCGATGGTATAACGATGTTTGAATGAAGAATTCTGAATTGGCCCCCAACACATTCTATCTGTGCTTTCCGACATCTTCTTGCTTCATCTCTTTCTGCCAGTCGAGTTGTGTAACGTATGTGTGTGTTCATAAAGTCATCGGTCTTTCTATCTAACTACAGCTGTTTCATGTCTCTCTCTTTTTCGATTTCACTTCCCCTCACTCTTTCTATCTTTCTCTCTCTGGAAAATAGGTATTTTTTAATGAAATTTTATGCAAATACCTTTCAAACAGTGTAGATTATGATTACAAGGAAATTTGTTGGCAAAATTTTTGGAAGGGTGCGAGGCGTGTGCAGTTTCTAGAAAACGAACTTTCGGATCAGACGGCCCACATAAGTTGGAATTTCTCCGTTTTGACAGGGATAATCCTTTCCAATATTTTTCACCAAAGTCTTCAGAATGATGAAAGACATATTTTCACGACAAAAAAAAAAAAAAATTGAAAGCTTTCTTTCACTCCCGCTACTCCCTCGCCACTCCAGTCCAAAATGATGTTGGCTATTTTTTTTTTTTTTTCACTACGCACTTTAAAACCCGTGAGAGAAACATTTTCGATTAAAAAAAAAATTGTAAATAATTTCAGAGAAAAATCTGCGACTTAAGGGAGATCTGGCTGTTGTTTGTAGCACATCCCAAAATCTCCCTCCTCTTTTCTTTCTCACTCACGCATCTATTGATATTTTTCAATATTTCGCTCCCCATAAACAAATTTTATGGAATGATGATGTCAAATCAACACACGTGTAGTTCCAACCGTGTGTGTAAGAAAAAAAAAACAACTAAAACATCTTTAGTGTTCATATTTATCTGTCAAATGTGTGGAGGCGCAATGGCCCAATAGTTAGGGCAGCGGACTCATGGTCATAGGCGGGGGTGGAGGTAGTGAACCCTGCTGTACTCTTTCACCACAAACTTTCTCTCACTCTTTCTTCCTGTTTCTGTTGTACCAGTAATTCAAAGGGCCAGCCTTGTCACATTCCATATCACACTGAATATCCCCGAGAACTACGTTAAGGGTACACGTGTCTGTGGAGTGCTCAGCCACTTGCACGTTAATTTCACGAGAAGGTCGGCAATGGATGGTGGGTGTTCGATGATAGTTTTGTCTTTCGGATTTGCCTTGTTGCCCAACAGCAGTGATTTTGGTTTCTTGTCATCAGGTCTAGGACATCAAACCTACCATTGACTGCTCCTCTCAAGGTTTCTTCTCGTTGTTGCTGCTTCAATTGTTGTTGCTGCTGTTGCTCCTGTATTTGTTCTCAACATTTAGCCACATAACTAAATGCCAAACGCAAAAACTTAGTTATTGACATCGATGTTTTAGATGCCCCAGCAATGAGTTACAGTGAAACGCCAAAGAAAGTACTAAGTCTAGACAGGAAACGAAATATTAATTGCATTTAGAATATAGCACCTCAAATTTGATATACACAGATTATATTTGCAACGATTACTCACTAATACGGCTGTTTATAAATAGAAATATATTGCGAAATATCCTCCTTGGAATTACAGAAGTATCCAGTAGAGAATAATGGTAAGATAATACAGATAATAACGGAACAAGAGCGCATCAAAAAATATTGTTTTCCACCTCCAAGAAAGCCAATGGATACGTAGTTGAGGCTGTAATAAGAGATGATAGGAAGAAACTTGATAAAACGATTTTAGAAAGTCTAAACTAAGAGTGAGACTACAGAATGCTGTGATAGAGAAATGGTAGAGAAAAGTCTTTATAGAATCAAAATAGGATAAAACTGGAAAGATCGGAAGTAGACATAAGAAAATTCCAACATTGGCTGAGAAGCAGGGCCAGCAATTTTGTGAAGGAAAATAGTCGATTAAATCGATCTCGTTACATGATTGATTCTTTGTTTTATTGACCCCAGAAATGATCAAAGTCAACGATAACATATACAGGTTTCGAACTCAGAAGGTGAAAGCTTAAACGGCCGGAACAATTGCTGGACGGTGAAGGATCTTTCTCGAAACACTGACCTTGGATGATGATGGTGATTATGATGGGGATGATGATGACGACGGCAGCGGCGGATGACGATGACGACTATAGAGATAATGAGGGTGTTGATGATGACGACGACTATAGGGATGATGATAAAAATGATGATGACATCGACGACGGCGGCGGACGACTATGATAACTACAGGTATAATGATGATGACGACGACATTGATGACAACTATAGAGATAATGAGGAGGAGGAGGATGACGACGACGACTATAGGGATGATGAAGATGATGACGATGTTGATGATGATGATGTAAAAGTCAAAGAAAAAAATCATGCGAAAAGAAAACAACTAAAGCATGGAATGGTTGATGCGTCACTTTAAAACACATTTTCGTAATAGAGGTAACATCTCCACACTGGCACCATGCCCACCACGACCATCACCAGCATAACCACTACTACCACCATTTCCATCACGCATAGCTCCTCTCTCTCTCTCTCTGTCTTTCTTTCTTCTTCCTCTTTATCAAAAGACAAAAAAAACACTTAATCAACCAAAAAGATTATATATATGTAACAAAAAAGTGTTGCTAGGAATATTTCAGCTTCGAGAGTAAAAGCTGAAACAAAAATGAAAATAGAATTAACCAGAATTTAGTTATAAATTTTCCTTTGAATTAATCAAGGAATGTATCTCAGACAATGAATTTTGGCGATTTATTGCGAAAAAGCATTTCCCCTTTCAGCTGCCTGGTAATTGGATTATGAAAAAAATGTTGGGAAGTTTCCATGGAAACAAGAGAAAACGACAATTAAGTT
>NC_069003.1:2378548-2379148 GCF_001194135.2 Octopus bimaculoides
ATATATATATATATATATATATATATATATACCTTTATGCATGTGAATGTATAAGTATGCGTATTCGTTTACCAATATAAGTTGAAGAGAAATTGTATATGTATGCAAATATGGAGGGATATCTGCAAATACGTGTGCATAAACGTGACAATGTACGGACGCATATGTGCAGATAGTTAAACGTGGATTGATAATATTGTTCACGTAGAAATTTACGTTTGTGGGTATGTAAAAAGCGTATCGATAAATATGGGCAGGCATATATAAGTTTACATTGAGTGCAGCGGGTAAACGAATACACGAGACATTGTGTGTATTTTTGTGTGTGCGTATGTGAATTTGTGTATCTGAATCTGTGTGCACGCTAGTATAGGCGTGTTGCATGTCTGTGTATACATGTGTGTATATATATTATAGATAGATAGATAGATAGATAGATACGTATATATATATATATATATATTCATCCATGTATACATATACGTATCTGTGTGCTAAATTATCTTTATAATACAATATGTGATCAACCACATACACACTGGTCTCACATGCCGAACAATATATATATATATATATATATATATATATATATATATATAT
>NC_069003.1:2379158-2383754 GCF_001194135.2 Octopus bimaculoides
TATATATATATATATATATATATATATATATATGTATACACACAAACACAGGTATGTATACAACCCCAAATCGCACTTATCTAACACTATGACAACATTGTGTTGTAAAACCATTTTTATCATAATTGCACGACAAAATTATTTTTCATTTCTCTGTTTTCACAATGTTTAATTACGATCACGATAAATATACACTGTATACCCACACGCATATATAAACAACGCACATGCGTACTCTTCGCCAAGCACGCATGCGTCAGGGCATACAAAGACGCACACACACACACACACACACTTATATATACATCTGTATTCATATATAAACATATGTATGCGTTTATATATATATCATATATAATATATATTATTATATTCATATATATATATATATATATATATACACATGTTTGTCTGTGTGTGAGTATGTACGTGTGCGTATATTTATATATACATGTACATTTACATATTTCAGGAGAGCTTGTATTATCTTTAATTGGGCATTATGCTAATCAGTACACACTATATGGATGTTGAAATTTTAATGCGCATCTACTAAACAAATCCTCCATATGCCTTCATACGGGGGACATTACATTACCGTCGTATACTTTATTTGTTTGCTGTAATTTATTCTACGTATTTAATTCTGTATTCGTTGGAATTAATCCTGTAGAAAGGATAAGTAAAAGAACGAATTTCTCAGCATAGTGGATATCATTAACCATACGACAGTGATATGGCACTGAAGCTCTAGAAATACATCTCCTCCATCGATTTTCAATTACAGCCGGAATCAGATTAAATCATTCTAGTTATTCTAGTCAACTAGTCGTTAACTGAACTACATGTAGTTAAATAAACATTTGTTATATACCACCAGAAAATGAAATTGCGATGATTGAGACCTTTGTAGCGTGTAGAAACAAGTAAAACTAAATGTTTCTACTGTATATTTTCTTCAGACTCTGAAGTATATTTCAATTTTTTTCAAACCTGCGTCAGCTTAGTTTAATCCCCCGGAGGCACACCACGTAGTTGTTAATCCTTTGTTGATAAATGAGAGTAATAATAAACACCCGAAAGGGGTCGCGAACAGCGACGAAAGTATTGTGACTAACAAACAACCGATTGATTGATTGTTTAACCAGCACATTAAACATACGATCGATTAGTTAGATGGCAAGATATTTAACCAATTGACTAATAATAAAGAAATGAAACCGAACCTGCCCGTGTGTTAAACCGAATACAAAAACGATGCAAGAGTAATAATACGTTTTTATTTTTTTATTTTTACGCAATTGCTAATGAAATAAACGCAAGTTTCGAGATATTTTGTTTTGCAGATTAATTCTGTCATAGAGAGAACTACACGAAGTAGAAACTATAAATGGCGCAACGATTTTATAATGATCCAACACAACGTGACTAACTGCTATGTAGAATTTGGGTTCACGAGACAGTGAGGATATTTGAGCTTAAAAAATATACGTTTGTCGAGAAAGATACACGATGGCGTTTATATAGAATAAGACACTCGCAGGTCTTTCTCTGTTACAATTGAATTTCATTCTTTCTGTCGTATTTATGTCATATTTGAAGATAGAAAAAAAAAACTCCACCAGGGGACACATTCAATTGGTAATACAACGTTTAGGCGAGTTTAGGTTTGCAGCGTATATCTATATCTACTTGTCGTTTAAACGCACACCGACACTCACAAATAGTCACATACATACACACACGCGCACACACACACACACACACTATGTGTGTGTGTTATTGTGTGAATATACGTCCGGTAGTGTGAATGATCACTAACATGTTAAGTCTACACTTGATGTACTCGTGATGGTGTGCGTGTGTATGTGTGCCCTTGTGTGTGTGCCCGTGTGTTACTGTGTGAGCATACGTCTGATAGTGTGAGTGATCAATAACACGTTAAGTCTAGGCTTGATATGTGATGGTGCGTGTGTGTGTTTATCAAAGGATCTAGAATACGTATTTACAATATATGTTTTTTTTATGAAATCGCCATCAATTCTCAGTAAAGAAGGAATATATGCTACGAATTCATGATTTATTCAGGAACACCATTCTTATTTCTCTTCTGACTGCAGATGGTTTCTGCTGCTGCTGCTGCAGCAGTAACCGTTAACCATTACGCCTACATAACAAAACACTTTGCGCAAGACATGAAGTCTTGCACTGCGTTGTGCAGTCATTGTACACTTTACGTCGACAATAATACTTCTCGAATGATAACATTAATACTAATGACGATGATGATGATCATTATTATTATTATTGTTGTTGTTCTTATTTACCGTTTAATTCTCAGGTCTCTCAATTTTACTTGCTCCGGCTAAATCTGTCAGAGCAGACAGCAACTTGTGGTCCAAGGTCTCCCATAACACCTAAGTGCCAATCTCAAAACATTTTGCTGTCCCAAACAAAGCAGTTTTCTTTGCATGTTCTACCTTCGTATCAATTCCATTTTCTTCCACGTATTTCTCGAACCTAGTTGTAGTGCTTCCAGTGTCCCTACAGCTACTGAAATAACAGTTACGCTTCATTGCTCCTAGTCGTACAATTCTGTCTTTTAGTAGCTTGAATTTCTCAATCATTTTAAGCACTTTATCACCCATGCGTGCGTCGCCGAGTATGGTAATATCTATGATCTTGGTTCCCTTCTTGCCTTTATCCCCTGTAGCAACTACTGCGTATGTCAATCACTGAGTCACACTGGATTGTAAAATCTCATAAGATCTTATATTCCTTATATGGCCTTCTGGTTTATGTTCCTACTATTTCCGTGTTCTTTCACAATCTTCTCTGAACAACACCATTTCCAGTGAACAAGCTTATCCACGTTTTCGCGCTTCCTTTTGTATTCCTTTTGGGCCAATTTGCTTCATACATTCACTAACGAAGTGAATGTTTCGTTTTTGCTGATTCACATCCTACAAAAGGACGACTCATTGCTCTTATCTATTTGAAACTTGGTGTAATTAAACTTTACAGCTTGTTCCCAGGTACGGTATATTGCATCTTTTCAGCTTGTTCTTAGGTACGGCATATTCATGCCTTATTGCATCCTTTCAAATCATTTTTCCTTAGCCACCTCCAAGTGTTGGTCTTGTCTTTCCCTTCGATTTCTCTGAGGTATTGTCCCTGCATTGTTTTCACTTTCCGATTCTTCAAGCTTTCTTCTCTATTTTGTTTCGTGATTTTTTTTTTTTTTTTTTTTTGCGTGTATCACATTTTCACTAGGTATCGTGTTGCTATTTTTATCAGCGACAGACAAAGATTTATCACCATTATCATTATTATTATGATTATTATTATTATGACGAGCTGGCAGAATTGTCAGCACGTCAGACGAAATGCTTAGCGGCACTTATGTCTTGGAGTACTCGGCCATTGGCACGTTAATTTCGCGAGCATCAACTCGAACCCACGCCGTCGTAACCGACGCAGACAAGGCAAGTTCAAAAGCTACCGAGCTCCACATTGCCTTTGATATCTCCAGGGTCGATAAAATAAAATACCTGTCAAGTACTGAGGTCGATTTAATCGATAATCCCCGCTAACTTGAGATTACATTCAAGACATAAAAATATCTGAAGGTATATCCATTCGATACGTTAGCGAATCTGCTAACCCACTGCCCTTTCAACACTTCCATATCGATATCGATCCGCTCTACAGTTGAAACTGTATGATTATATTTATCAGATAGTCGGTTTATTTAGACAATATTCGATACGACAAGATATTTCGAGAAAGGTCAATTGCTCTCATAGTTGCAATTTGTGGCAGATTTTTCATTTAATCTATAAATCGGCATTCGTATAATTCTCTCTCTCTCTCTCTCTTTATATATATATATATATATATATATATATATATATATATATATATATATATATATATATATGTGTGTGTGTGTATACACATACATATAGGCCCATTAATTTTTTTTCTGTTACAATTTCTCTCGTTCATTCTCTTGTATGTCGTTCTGTATCTCGTTCTCAATCTTCACTCTTCCTCTCTCTCACTCATTCTTCTCCTTTTCTCTCTCTATGTCTCTGGATTCATTCTTTATGTATTTTTCTCCGCTTTCTTCTTTCTCTATGCCTGTGTAGCACTTCCTCTCTGACAATACATACAAAATACATACATACAAGCATATATACGTACAGGTATACATAGATCCATGTGTGTATATTTTATATACACACACACATATATATATATATATATATATATATATATAGACGCAAGTATACATATGGATATATATATACATACAAACATACACATATATACACGTATATATTTATATATAAATATGTATATACATATATAATATATCTAACACTACATGTATATATTATAGGATATATTTATATGCGTGTATTTATATTATACTATATATACAATGTTATATATACATACACATGGAAACATGTGTATATATATATATACATATGTATATACATGCATATGTATACATGCATATGTATATATGCATATATATACATGCATATGTATACATGCATATGTATATATGCATATATATATACATGC
>NC_069003.1:2386650-2389150 GCF_001194135.2 Octopus bimaculoides
ATTGATGTGGCAACATTTGAAATAATGTCGAGGTAAATGCAGCTGATGAGGACTAATCGGATTTACGTTGTGAAACGTCTGAAACCTGGGTACTGCATTATCCTTAATCTCGGTTGTCCATTTTCGAATGTTCTTCCTAAGGTAAGACAAGGTTTTCATGTTTGTTGCACACGCGCATTTTTACCAGTATATACGCAGTGAAGCCATACAATAGCGTCGTATTTATATCGATTGCTATTGTCCAGTAAATATTGGTGCCTTGTTGTACCACTCTTATGAATTTATATATATATATATATATATAGACACACACACACACAGAAATATATATCATTCGTGCTCACTCTCTTATTATCTCTCTCACCCTCTCTTTTACTCAACTCCTCTCTCACTCATTAAATACATAGAAATCTTTGTATTAGCGTCACGCTCATCCCCACAACCTGTCTCTCTCACACACATTCGAGCTTTCACACATGCACTTATTTACACGCACACGTATAAATATGAATCACTCTATTCCTCTCTCTCTCTCTCTCACACACCCAAACACACTTCACATCTACAACACTCTTCAACTCAACGATGTTCTCATTTTCTCTTGCATACGTTTATCGAAAGCTATCATATGCAAGTTTATATATAGGCGCAGGAGTGGCTGTGTGGTAATACCAGTACGAAATATCGGCCTTTTCCGTAAAAAAGTGTCTTCGACGATCTATACAAAAGATCGGCCTTTTCCGTAACACCCGCACGATCTTCACTAGGGTGTTAGAGTGTCAGTGTTAGGGTTACGGTCGGAATTCCCTAACCCAAACCCTAAAACCATAACTGTAACCCTAAAACCCCAACCGTAAACCTAAACCCTTCAAAAGAAATCGCGCTCTCTGTATCTCTTACGCTTTTACGACGTCGTTTCCCTCTTTCCCGCCAACACATTTTACGGAAAAGGCCGATCTTTGGTAAAGATCGCCGAAGACACTTTTTACGGAAAAGGCCGATATTTCCTACTGGTATCGAAAGATCGCCATTTGTCCTCACTAATCGTCTACACATTGATCTCAATAACTTCTACAATTTTCTATAGAGAGTTCTTCACGAATTCGGTTTGGCATTTCATTTCACTTGTTCGTGTCTACTGTGTAGACAGTTCGAGGAATCACTGAGATGGTAATTCTGTGTAGACTTCAAGACACCGATTCTTGCGAACGCGCTGGAATTATTGACAATTCTATTGCCAACACAGCAGAAGGGAACAATGGAACTGAATGGGAATTTTGTTTACATATATAATTGAATAAGAGAATTCTCATTTGGGCAGACTGAGCGAGGAGGGGAGAGACACATAGAGAGGGAGAGAGAGGGACAGAGAGACAGAGGTAGAGAGGAGGAGTGAGAGACGGAGAGAGGAGGTGAGAGACACAGGAGGAGAGAGAGACAGAGAGGAAGAAAGAGAAAGACTATGGGAACAGACAGAAGAGAGGGGGTAATGATAGGGAGAAGAATAAAAGTTTTCTCCACTCTATCCCCTCCAAACATACACACACAGATATATTCACGAAAATACAAAGGAATTCGATGACAGGAAAGACAGCCTGGGTTTACTAATACGACAGAACATACGTATGGAAATATATAAGAAGCATTAGTTATAGAAGAAATATTAATTCTGGGTCAACGACTTTACATACAACACCACCCCTTAAATATTTAATCATATATAAAGAAAAGACGCCATGGTCTACAAACACATAAGAAAATAATACATATACATAAAATCACAGAAGATAAAAATATATATATCGTAATAAAATACAAATAGAACGGTTTATCAAAAGTTACATATAACGACTAAAAATTCAAGACTATGAAAAGCCTACTGGACAAATACAAAATAAAGATAAAATAAAATAAGTGTCCACCGACTAAAAATATTTTATCTCACGATTAAAATATCTTTTAAAGATTAAATTTTTTTTTTAATTATTTAAATTTCTTTTTTAATTAAAAAAAGAATATTTGAAACAGTCTCTTACCTTCCTCACACAGGTAAATCCAAAGTTCAAAAGTAAGTAGATTTCCACAGGTTAAACTCACGTACATTTTGAAAAGAGTCTTTTACTCCCCTCACACAAATACGTTCAAAGTTCACAATAAAAATATATCACCCGTCAAATTCAACATTCACAAATATCTATGGCCATTTCGGGAGCTCACAACCGTAGTTCATTTATGCTAAAGTGCATAATGGCGATGACCCCCAACGTCAGGATAAATATGAAACATGCACAGATTTACTTTTACGAAAAAAAGCTTACACCTCTTAATGAAAAGCTTATATGATTTAAGTAGAATCCATTAGCGGACCAGTCCAAATTTCCTATAGAAAAAAAAAACAAAAAAACGATTGCTAAACAATCAGGTGGCTGTTAACAGAAATTCAGCCTTGCCGGTTTCAAATCCCCGTAACGTTAAACAATTTTATTACATTTCTTTTTAT
>NC_069003.1:2390812-2392885 GCF_001194135.2 Octopus bimaculoides
GTTGGAACGTAACACGCCAGAAGAAGAAGAAGAAAAAGAAGAAGAATCGTTCCTACTAAAGGCAATTTCTGGGAAGGGTTAAGTCGATTGCATCGACTGTAGTGTTTAGCTGGTACCTATTTTATCGCCCCTGAAAGGATGAAAGGCAAACGCTACCATGACGCAATTTGAACTCCTAAGGTAAAGACGGACGAAATTAAACCTCCCCGATTTTTGAGAGCAAGATAGAACTTCTTTGTAACTCCCTCTCTGGGTGAGAATAGCTACCCTGCACGGAACCTTACCAGTTGAACAGAAAATCCGGACCGAAACACGCTACAGGCATCTTAACCGTTCTGTTATTCCAGCTTTCTTCGAAACTGTCTGGTGACATCGACTTAAAATTACAAATGCCTAATTGCAAGCTTGCCTGATCGTTCAGGTTAAACTTTTGCATCTTTTGCCGCATCGTATTTCTTTAGGAATGACGATGATGACGATGACAATGATGAAGATGATGATGATGGTGGTGGTGGTGGTGGTGGTGGTGGTGGTGGTGGTGGTGACGATGATGATGAGGATAAGGAGGATAAGGAGGAGGGGATAATAATGATTAAATGGTGATGATGTTGACGATGACGACGATGATGATGAGGATGACTGTGTGATGATGATGATGAGGAGGAGGAGGATGACGATAATGATGATGATGATACAATTGCTGTGGCTGTCGCAGCAGTTTATTTCGTTGTTTATCGTCAGGCTATCATTAAAATACCGGAGCTTTACCATCATAGCCATTCCTGCCGTGACCTCTCAACCTGTTATCTTCAGCTACATCATTCAACTTACGCGTCACGTTTTTTTTTTGTTATTTCTAGCAAGCTGGGAAATCTTGCATTGCTGTAACGGCTGCTCTTCTTCTTCTTCTTCTTCTTCTTCTTCTTCTTCCCTTTCTTCGTGCTTTTCTTCTTCCTCTTATTCTACATCTCCATCGTCTTCTCATTCTCTTAGTTGTTATTTTGTTCTCTTACTTCTTCTTCTTCTTCTTCTTCTTCTTCTTCTTCTTCTTCTTCTTCACCCTTTTCATCTTTTCCTTCTCTTTGTCTCTTACATCTGGTATTCTTTTTGCCATCACAAAAACTGAAACGGTATCACTATGACAGGACGTTTAAGTACGGTTCTCTTCTACACGCTCTTCGTTTCAATATGGCAACCACTCCAGCGTTTAATGGAAAGCATATACACACGCATACACACGCATACATACATGCATACACACACACGCACACACACACACACACACACACACACACACACACACACACACACACACACACACCTGGAGCTATGGTTCCAGGTGTGTGTCAGTGTGTCAGTACCTTTATTAACAAGAACGCACTGAAGCTGAACAAGCAAAAAAAAAAAAAAAAAGAGAGAGAGAGAAACGGTGAAGTAACGAATAGAAGACTAAAAATAATAAGAGAGTAAAACCATGTCGAAGAATAAGAAGAAAGAAGAGAGAAGAAAGACCTAGAATAACATAAAAACAAAAAAAAAAGCATCGCTGATAATACGAACTAAAATGGTGTAAGAATGATAATTATAGAAATGCCACTAACATATGTTTTAAAAACGAGGCTTGCTGTGGCATTTACATTTTCATCTTCTGGGTGACTGATCGTCTCATTTGCAGGATTCTTCAAACTAATTAGCTCTTCTAAATTTCCTGGAAATTTCCCAACAACCATTCTGAGTAATTCTTTTATTCTTTCATTCTTTCATTCGTTTACTTGTTTAACTCGTTTGACTGCGGTCATGCTGGGGCACGGCCTAGAGGAGATTTTCGTCGAACGAATCGACCTCGGTACAGATTTTTTCTTTTTTTTTTATTAATCCTGGTACTTATTCTATCGGTCTCGTTTTTACCAAACCGCTAAATTACGTGGTGGTGGGGACGTAAACACAACAACACCAGTTAGCAATCGGTGGTACGAACATACACTGACACGAAGATATACACACACAAACAAATACACACTCACACATACATACACACACATACATATATATATATATATATATATATATATA
>NC_069003.1:2398197-2401257 GCF_001194135.2 Octopus bimaculoides
CGATGGTGGTGGTGGTGGTGGTGGTGGTAGATTGTTATACTGTTACTATCGCTGTTCTCCTTTATGCTGATGGTTCTTCGACGAGGAGAAATAATGTTTGCTGGCAAGGTAATATCTTTTTACAAGGAGAGTTGGCTGCTATTTCTCGTAAAACATATGTCCCACACGCCAAACGAAAAAGACACTACAAGGTTGCTTGACTTGCTAGAAATACCAACCAAATCTCCTTCAAACCATATACAAACCGCCTTAAAATAAAAAAAAAAACCCACATTGGATAACCTGAGTTTTGGTTCTCTGCACATAAAGAAAAGACGGCATGGTCATGTCCGGAACAACTCTGATCATAAATCTTGTATACGACTAAACTAGGTTTAAAGAACAACACCAACAACTGCCATCTAACACATATTTATTCTGTTGTTGTTGTTGTTGTTTTTGCTGTTGTTGTTACTGATATCCTTACGCGGTTTATTTTTATTAACGTTATTTTTCAGAGCTGTTTTTTTTTTTCTTCTTGCAGGTGAAAGAAGCAGGCTTTATTGTAGAGAAAAATAGATTTTATATCTAGGGCTCTATATATATGACTGGCTTTATTAAGAGCGGGTAATTTTAATAAAGACCTATTTATATATAAACCCGTAACTCATAACCTTCCGGGTGGAAAAAGAAGTATTTTTTACAAAGTTAATTTTCTTTAATGTTGACTTTTAAAGATTTCCAGGCCCTAATTTAAGGCAGTTAATGTCATGCAATAAACTGCGTTGCACAGAGGAAAGCATTTTTCTTATCACATATAGAGAAGAAAGTAATCAGGATGGTGAAATAGTGAAGCGGGGAATTACAGAGAAATATACGAAACCCTGGTATGAGCTAATCAGGAACAGGATAATTGGTTTGCTGCGGGAAAATCTGGGCTGCTGTAAATTACAGAGTTTGAGATTAACTGGAAGATTAAAATTCAATCTGGGAGATGTTCTATTTACTAACTTCTTAGAAGAATATTTCACGATATCTGTGGGAGAAAACTGGCGATTCCATTTGTGAAAGGGGGAGAAAAATTCTTTATCATCATTTATCATTATTAATACTGTTTTTTTAACTTCTTGTCTAATTTCTTTTTTACTTAATATTAATGTTAAATATGTTAATGTCAAATTAATATTAAACAGTGTGAAAGCGCAATGGCCCAGTGGATCGCGGTTTCGATTCCCAGACCGGGCGTTGTGAGTGTTTATTGAGCGAAAACACCTAAAGCTCCACGAGGCTCCGGCAGGGGATGGTGGCGAACCCTGCTGTACTCTTCCACCACAACTTTCTCTCACTCTTACTTCCTCTTTCTGTTGTGCCTGTAATTCAAAGGGCCAGCCTTGTCACACTGTGTCACGCTGAATATCCCCGAGAACTACGTTAAGGGTACACGTGTCTGTGGAGTGCTCAGCCACTTGCACGTTAATTTCACGAGCAGGTTGTTCCGTTGATCGGATCAACTGGAACCTTCGACGTCGTAAGCGACGGAGTGCCAACAACAATATAAAACTAAATTTCCCCAAGACACTTGATGAAGGCTGGAGGGTATATCAGCCAAAATGTGCTAGCAACAAACAAGATGAGGACAAAAAGCATAAAAATAAACAAGCTTTTGACGGTTTTATAGATATTTCAAAATTATGATGCTATGATGTTAGGTGTTTCCATTAATTTTTCCAACCCCTGTATATATATTTATGTACATATATCTCATTGCTTTGAAATATAACTGAATAAATATTCCGAAATATTCCGAAATATAACTGAATAAAAAAGAAACTGCGATGGAATGAAATACATACTTTGTTTAATGTAGGGAGCTAGGGAACTTTTAATTTCTACAAATTACATCGGCGGTGAGGAGAACAAAAATTATTAGCTTAGTTCTTAATTGTTAATTAAGAAACACGTGGGAGATGAAAACGGAAATTTTAATTAATTAAAATAGATTGCAACGATATAGGTAATGAAGTGGGGATTGTGTTTAATCTTGACATGGTAATAATAAAAGCTTTGGGAATGCCTTTGACTTAGTCGTTATGATTATCAACTCATGATTGTAAGATGCTGGAACCCCAGCAGGATTTTGTGTCTGTGAGTAGGACACTTTATTTCGCGATGTTGCAGTCCGCTCGTCATGCGAAAATGAGTAGCGTCTGTATTTCAATGGGGGCACTTTTTGTCACATTCTGTGTCATGCTGAGTCTCCTTGAGAAGTATGTTAAGTGTACTACTGTCCGTGGAGTACTCAGCCACTTGCACGTTAATTTCACGAAAAGATTATTCCGTTGATCGGATCGATTGAAACCCTCGTCACTGTCATAACTGACGAAGTGTCAGTTAACATGTTTTAATAACAAACTAATTATAATTAACGAATAAGAAAAATGGACCTCCCTTGCTTTCAGAGACGATAATTCCACCGTTTGATTAACAGAATTTTCTTTCACGTTGAATTAGCGTCTAAGTGGCTGAGTAATCCCCAGTCAGGTGTGTCGTTCATTTAAACCTCAGGAATGATGAGTGTGGTACAGTGTGTATGTACATATGTATGCATGTATGTATGCATACTTATACATACATGTGTATTATATGTGTGAACTTATTTATACGGCTTAAAATGAAAATCCCTTCCGATTTCTTTGATTATGCATAGCAATCAGAGGCATGAACAATTTATCCAAGCAACGTGCTAATGCAGGGAACCATGTTAGAAAGATTAGCGATTGACAACTCGACTCATTGCACCGTTTCCACCAATAAAATACGTTGGTGGGTTGGCGGAGGGGAGAAATATGGAAGAATTTTGTTTAAGAAAGATACTCATCGGATAATTATTGATTAATAATACATGTGTTAGATTATTGGGCATTGAACTTCAGCTTTTCATTTAAATATTGAAGATACACATATACATACATATACTTATGTGTATATAAATATATATATGTGTATGTATGTATAAATATAATATATATCTATGCATACATTATATATGTATATATATATATATATATATATATATATATA
>NC_069003.1:2401357-2402868 GCF_001194135.2 Octopus bimaculoides
AACAAATATATATATATATATATATAATTATTATGGATGCTCTTTAGAAGTTCTTGTTTGTTGAGAGTCTTGTCTACTTAGAACTTCTTCACATCCTTCTGCCACGCGCGTGTTTGTAGCTCAGCACCTTACAACAATGACATCTTGGGAGATTCCATAAGCTAACACAATTCTGGCAACTTGCGTCTGTAATCAGAGTCAAATGCTTTTCGAGAAATCCAAGAATAACGGAATGGTAAGAAGATTCTTTGATGGAATAACCTCTGTAATTCTTTAATACTTCGCCAGCGTCGAGCGGTGCTTTTAAAATCCGTTCCGGTTTCTATGACGAATTCTCCCGAGGACCTGCGAGATGCGAATGTGCATCATTATGTATTATATCTTAGCTTCAATACTTGTTAATGTGATGCTCTGCTAATTCTACAATAAACCTAAGCTTCTTTATTTGGTGAAAGTCGGGAGATAGAGAGAACTGAGCGCGTTTGTTGATTAGGTTTATCACTCATGTGAGAGCTGCACGGTTTGCAGAAGTTGTCATTCTTGCAAATGTGTACCTGTGTGTGTATGTGTGTGTGGGGGTGCGCGTGTATTTGTGTCTCTGTGTGTGTTTGTCTGTATATGTATGTTTGTGTGTATGTATGTCTGTGTGGGTGCGTTTGTGTGTAGACCAACAGAGTTAGACAGAATTTATATACATACACACACACACACACACACACACACACACACACATATATATATAAATATATATATATATGTCTGTGTATGTATAAATATTTATATATTGTGTATGTATATACACAGACAGACAGACAGCCATTACTGACTGGTTAAGAAGTTTGCTTTGCAACCAAGCAACACCTTGGTCAAGTATTATCTGCCATAGATCTAGGCCAACTAACACCGAATTTTATTATATATTCATATACACGCATACAATTATATATATGTACACACATACTTGCATATGTGTGTGAGTGTGTACAGACGCACATATTTACACACATACATAGGTAGGTACATACATACATATATATATATATATATATATATATATATATATACTCTTGCATATATGCATACACAGAGTGATAGAGATAACATTTGCCGAGCAAACTGCGTTAACCGTAATATTATGGAAGGAAAGAGCAACTCTAAGAAGGAAAAAAATAAACAAAAAAATTCAAAGAGAAAACTAAAGGGGGATAAAAAAAACAACAACTATATTAACAAAATAACAGGAGAGAAAAGAACAAAATAAAGAAATATAAAGTCAAGGTGAAGAACACAAGAATGTTTCTGACGAAGAATGTTCCACGCTGAAGCGTTAATCAATTTGTTCGTAAGAGTAGTTTCATTCCGTTGCTGTTAGAATGGTAATTTCATTAGAGACAAGAATCACAATTCCTGGCTTACTTTCATTTGTAAGGAGTGTAACAAAGTGAATAGCAACGTCTGTTTTTAGTGTGTGTGTGTGTGTGTGTGTGTGTGTGTGTGTGTGTGTGTGTGTG
>NC_069003.1:2403549-2407455 GCF_001194135.2 Octopus bimaculoides
ATATATATATATATATATAGTGCACCAGCATGGCTATAGCCTTAGGGTCGGAACGTAAAAAGGAATTCAACAGTATATATACCTATGTGTCGCATACCAGCCAATCAAATATTCTTTTCTACTCTAGGCCCATGGCCCGAAATCTTGGAGGCCAGTCGATTAGATCGACGCTAGTACGCAACTGGTACTTAATTTGTCGACCCGGAAAGGATGAAAGGCAAAATCGACCTCCGTCACTTACGACCACTAGGGGCCCAGCTGATACGATCAACGGAACAGCTTGCTCGTGCAAGTGACTGAGCGCTCCACAGACACGTGTACCCCTAACGTCGTTCTTATTGCACTTCCATATATATATATATATATATATATATATATATACAAACGCATCTATATACATACATACATACATATATATATATATATATATATATATATATATATATATATATATATATATATATATATATATATATATATATATATATATATATATATACATACATATACATACATATATATATACATACGTATATATATATATATACATACATATATATATACATACATACATATATATATATCTATATGTGTGTGTGTGTGTGAGTGTGTGTGTGTGCGTGTGTATAAACTTATCATAAACATTAAAATGGAGGAGTTGTGGATATCGTTTCATATGCGTGCGTGTGTATATTCGTACACACAAACACATACACAAACACATATATATATGCTCCAGCATGACCGCCGTTTAATGACTGAAACAAGTAAAAGAAACACACACACACACGCACTTATATATATATATATATACATACAAACATACATACGTGCATGCGTATGTACGTATTCTTTCTTCGTGTCTATAAGTAAGCATTACACTTTCTTACATCTAAACATATGTGTGCGTGCATATGTGTGTGTGTGTGAGTGTGCGCATGCGTGTGAGTGTGCGCATGCGTGTGAGTGTGTGTGTGTGTGTGTGTTTGTGTGTAGTAATACATATTCATCCACCCCTATATTACACATTTTCCGTATATACGTGTATTTGTGAACGGGTGAGATGTCTAAGTCAATATGAGATATATTTATGTATACCTCTCTCCCTGTGTGTGCATGTGCGTGTGTGTATGTCTGTGTCTGTGCACCTCTGTACCCGTGTGTGTGTATGTGTGTTCCTGTGCACCTCTATTTCTCTCTCTCTCTCTTTCTCTCTGTATGTGTGTGTGCATGGTTGTGTGTCTATATATACCTGTATGTCTGTATGTGTGTATCATCATACGCATAAATATGCTCACACACTTACCATTTCTCTCCTTAAAACTTTGGCAGACGTCCAGCAAACTTGAGGTAAGAATTTCTATCGTCAAATGTTCTTCATTTTTCTATTGTACCATTATTAATGTTCTTTAAGAGAACATATATAGATGTGGCAGCTTTCTTTCATTACTTTTACATAACCGCACTGAAGCTCACAGACTCACATTGCTGCACGTACGCCGATACACACGTATATATATTTACATCGTTATAGATTATAGCAAACGTATGCAATCGTATATTTATAGGTATATGTATATTCGTGTATGTGTGTTTGTATGTATGTGCTTACGTATGGGCCTTCTATTGAATACATAACTGTGCTGTAGTTCTATCTTTTTATCAAATGTTTTTCATATTTTCGTCTGAGTTCCTTGCAGTTTGTTTACACCGCATTTATAGTCTACAGAATTCCCTCGTAAAAACAGGCGATTAACAATGGAAGCAATTCTCGTAGCACATCTCAATGTTAAAAGGAAAATCGGATATCGTACACCAGTTATACATAAGCAAGAACGAACTGTTAAATGACGTTTCGAATCTTACAGATGAAAATTCAACGCTCCAGAAGTATCACCAATATCAATCAGTGCCTCAACACAACGTTACTTCATCCTGATGATGAGGCAATGAAGTTCTGTAAACGTCTCTGATTTGATTGTATACATACTTATGCAATCAGATAGGGACATACATACATAAAAACATACATACATACATGCATACATATAGGGATATCTTACACAGAAACACACAGGCATTATAGAATATACACGCGACTTATACAGCTGAAGTTTATGAGAAACTGTCGCAGTTGACAAGCGGATCGAATATTGGAGCATAATTATAAGAAATAACGGCAAGACGAAAACTCGATCTTCGAAAGCACAATAGATTGGTGAAACCGCTCTAAATACGTCAAACCTCTACGTTTCGAATCTTTCCGGAAAAGGAACTATGGTACTCGTATGAACACCCACCTGTCTTAGAATAACGTTTCTAATATATGAATATATTGTGGAATTATATGATACAAGTAACAGCATCTGATAACCCTGAAATAATGTTCAGGGGCGAAAATGAGATTAACATACTAACTATTGATACTAAAATAAACAAACACATATATAGATACACACACACATATATACATGTGTATGCGCGTGTGTGTATGTATGTATGTATGTATGTATGTATGAACATACAATGTAGGTAGAAGCGTACTGAAACGCTAATGAATTTCTCCGATCTAGTTATCGTATTAAAAACATACTGGCTCCAATGTAATGTATCTTTTATTTCATTTGGAATTTGCAGAATTGGAATGGTACGAAAGTAATTCTCTAATGACACTGATGGATTAGATATAACGATAGAATTATAGGGAGGTTTCACAAACTGGTTAACATTATGATCTAGAATTATTGTTAACTGTGGAATTAACGACATTGTGAGAATTAAGGAATTTGGAAATGAACCCATTTGTAATGAGGAAAATGGAACCATGTACAGCCATGGCTACTGTCTGCTATGGCATTGACCGATTGCATATAGGTAGAGATATGCGATCTTTCAATAAATACCAATATTCTGGAAATGTTAACAATAGAATTAAAGACATTATGAGAATTAAATAATGGGCTTTTCTTTGTAATGACTTTGATATATTCCTTTCTACTCTAGGCACAAGGCCCGAAATTTTGGGTGAGGGGCCTGTCGATTAGATCGACCCCAGTACGCAACTGGTACTGAATTTATCGACCCCGGAAAGGATGAAAGGTAATGTCGAACTCGGTGGAATTTGAACTCAGAACATTAAGACAGACGAAATACCGCTACGTATTTCGCCCGGCGTGCTAAAGTTTCTGCCAGCTCGCCGCCTTAATGACATTCATATATAACCAATAAGGATAGCCACACGCACGTCCTAGAAAAAAGCAATATTCTGATCGCTAAAAATTGGTTTCAAATATTGGCAAACGGTTTTAGTGCGTCGGACAAAATGCTTACCTTCATTTCTTCTAAATCTTTACGTTCTAATTTCAGTTTCCGCCTACCAAGTCCACTCACAAGGCTTTGGTAGGCTCGAGGCTACAGTAGAAGACACCTACCAAACATGCCACGCAGCTGGACTGAACCCAGAAGCATGTGGTTGGGAACCAAGCTCCTTACCACACAACCATGTATGTGTATGAGTATATAAATAGTTAGAGATAGAGAAAGAGGTAGGTAAATATACGTACGCATGGATGTGTGAATTGTTTGAATTGTGCGTGCTTGTGTCTATGTGAAAATGTGAACAGATAAAACGGATAAAGGCGCCAAACGTCTCCACCTACATCTACATGCAGCAATAATTTATGTAGGAATCTACGTTTGTGTGGAGGCGTGGTGTGGTGTGGATGTATGTTGTTTCAATCTGCGGTCAAAATCTGACATCCTCCTTATAATCATTCATCATGCACACATCCACCCACACACATCCATATGTGCGTCCACACACGCACTTATATTTATGTATGCATATATATACACACATATATATATATATATATATATATATATATATATATATATATATATATA
>NC_069003.1:2411175-2413112 GCF_001194135.2 Octopus bimaculoides
ATATATATATATATATATATATATATATATATATATATATATTCACACATATATATATATATGTATAGGTGCACGTATATATGTGCATGCACGTATGTATGTATGTGTGTGCGTATAAAAACGTATACACATACATATATATAAGAAATATACATGTTATTAAGGCATTGCTCCAGCATGGCTGAAGTCCAATGACTGAAACAAGTAAAAGAATATATCAGTTTCAAATTTTGGCACAAGGCCACCAATTTCGACAACAAAATGGCGAGATATGTTTATAGCTAATGCTATTGCGTTGACCCTGAGAAGAGAAAGGCAAAATCATAATTGTGTAGCATTTCAAATGTTGTCCATTTGCAGAAACTGAAAAACAAAGCGAGGATAGCTCTTTTGTTGAACAGTTACGTTACGGGGACATAAACACACCAGCACAGGTTGTCAAGTAGAGATGGGGGCTGGGCAAACACAGACAGAGAAATTGTGTGGTAAGATACTTGATTCCCAACCACATGGTTCCCGGTTCGGTCCCACTGCGTGGCAACTTGGTCAAGTGTCTTCTACTATAGTCCCGGGCCTACCAAAGTCTTGTTAGTCGATTTGGTTGACACAAACTCAAAGAAGCCCTCATGTGTGTGTGTGTGTGCGTGTGTGTGCGTGTGTGTGCGTGTGTGTGTGTGTGTGTTAGTGTTTGTGTTTGCTCCCTGCCATCGTTTGACAACCGATGTTGGTGCGTCTAGGTCCTCGTAACTTAGCGGTTCGGTAAAAGAGTGCGATACAGTAAGTACTAGACTTACAAAGAATAAGTCCTGGTTTGATTTGCTCCACTAAAGGCGGTGCCCCAGCATGGCCGCAGTCAAATGACTGAAGCAAGTAAAAGAAAAGAGTAATATCTATATATGTGAAGGGCTTCTTTCAGTTTCCGTCTACCAAATCAACTCACAAGGCTCTGATCGGCCCTAGGTTATAGCAGGGTGTCATGCAGTGGGACTGAACACGGAACCATGTGGCCGGGGAGCAAGCTTTTTGCCACACAGCCACGCCTGCGCCTATTGCCTCACCTGCGCCTATTGCCTCGCCTGCGCCTATTGCCTCGCCTGCGCCTATATATGTTTTGTACGTGCGTATACATATATGTGTGTAAGTGCATAAGCATGTGCTTATATGCACATATACATGTATGCATATATATGTGTGTGTGTGTGTTGCACGTGCTGGAACATGCGTGTGTATATAATGTGTGTACGTATGTGTAGCGTAAGAGTAAATGATGCATATACAGACGTATATGTGTGACTATGGTTGTTAGTGTGTAAGTGTAAGCGAGTGCATGTCTTTTGCGAGCTAGTATACATCCTTATTTAGAAATAGTGTATATACCCGGGGTGTATACTGCGATTTTAATAAGATTATAGATTCTGATAATTGAAGACCAGGAAAGCAGGTGCAAAAGGTGCGTGCGCGCTAGTGTGTGTGTGGTGAGTATGTATGTGCATGTGTGTCATGTATGTGCGAGAGTGTGTGCACGTATGTTTATGTACGTATAATGGTATATGTACAAATATACAGCCATAAGATCTATGTGTGTGTATGTGTACTAATGTTTCAGTGCGTGTGTATAATACGCACACACATACCTGTATATATGCATATATGTGTGTGTGTCTGCGTGTGCGTGTGTGTGTGTGTGTGTATTCTTCCGTTTGTATCTGCATATGTATGTACGCTTATATGCATGCGTGTGTATATGTATATAAATGTTTATGTATAAATATATGTATATGTATATATATATGTGTGTGCATGTGTGTGTGTGTGTGTGTGCCTATATATGTATGCGTTTATATAAATATATATACATGTATATTTATGTACGTATGTGTGTACATATGTGCATGTACGTATATATGCATTTAGGTATATATATATATATATATATA
>NC_069003.1:2414919-2417673 GCF_001194135.2 Octopus bimaculoides
GAGAGGGAAGGAGGTAAACGTGTAAGCCTTTCTGTGTATTCATGTGTAGTATGGTATTGCGCAACGAATATCATTGCTGGCTGGCTTAATGCAAGGCAGATACAAACATACACACACACATGCACACATAGATAGGTAGATAGGTAGGTAGGTAGGTAGGTAGGTAGGTAGGTAGCTAGGTAGGTAGGTAGGTAACTAAGTAGGTAGGTAGCTAGGTAGGTAGAGATATACATAGATAGATAGAAAGATAGATAGATACATACATACATACATACATACATACATACATACATACATACATACATACATACAGAGAGGGAGAGAGAGAGACGTTTGCAGACGGAGGGAATGTGTCAACGCAGTACAGAAAACATCTCAAAAGGGCTGTACTGAAAGGCTGTACCCCGAAATGGCCCCAGCTTTTGGCTTTGTGTGTGTGTGTCTGTGTGTGTGTGCGTGTGTGTCAGTGTGTGTGTGCGTGTGTGTGTGCGTGTATTTATATATATATACGTATATATAAATGTACATCTATATTTTCTATGGGAAGAGATAAGTACATGTATCTATCTATCTATCTATCTATCGATAGATAGATAGATAGATAGATAGATGCAGTGGGACTGAACCGGGAACCATGTAGCTGGGAAGCAAGTTTGTTACCACACAACTACGCCTGCGCCTATATCTAAGAAGAAAGGATAACCCTTCGAAAAGCGATGGTATCTATTTACTTTCGAGATACTAGTGTGTATATATATATGTGTGTATATATATGTGTGTATATGCGTGTGTGATAGTAGTAAAAAATAAGGTGGGTGATAGATAAAATATCAAAGGAGTAAACAAATGTTGTAAAAGATACATAACGATTTGTCACAATAATCTGACAACGTTGGTGGAACGGAAGAACCATTGTTGGTGGATTATTTACAATGAATGCCTTATCGAGTAATGTACCCGAGCATCTAAGTAAGACACGGACATCGAATACAGATTTATACGTTCACACACACTCATACATATGTGTGTGTATATATATATATATATATACTTATATACATATATTTATCTATATGTACTAATATATATTTACACATACATATATTCATATGTATATATATGCAAACACACACACACACACACACACATATATATATATGTATATATATATATATATATATATGTATATATATATATATGTATATTCAGATGGTCACAAGAGGGAAGTCTTGTCTCTGTTGTTGAATGATAATTTGAAATCGAGATGTCAGCTTATTTGAACAGTTGCAGTACACGTTATATGCAGAGTAAAGACGCAAGGCCTCTGAAGGACCCAGGCAATTCTAAACTAATCATTCATGAAAAAGGGAACAGTTACGCAAAACCCAAACGTAGCAAGGGGTGCAAACATTACATCAGTATGTTACAGGATAAATTTCCAACAATATATTTCAATCTAACTTCTTTGTACAGTAACAAAGATTGGAAGAACATGCTCACATGAAACTATGGCTATCAAGAGACTAAAAGTAGATAGGTGAACGAAAGACATAAGTCGTACATAAATGGAACTAAAACTTGTAGATTGTGTAATGCCGAAAACAATGCGATGCTTCTCAACATTAACTTCATGTGTTGGTGTATTTCCTGCAACATGGCTGGAGTTTAGCAAGATAATAGGGTAACGCCATTTACATGATAGGTAAGGGTGGGAGATGAGAAGAAATGAGATAAAATAAAATAAAATAAAATAAAACAGGATAAGATACAATGAAGTGGTGAAATGAAAGAAAACGAAATAAAGTGAAACAATGATAAGTACAATAGAAGAGGTAGAGTACAAAGAAGTTTAATTTTTGTTATCGGTTGGTGGATATAAAATTGTTTTATGTACATTTATATATCTACAAACCTTTTATACATCCTTAAACTTTCAAAACTTACCAAAACATTTTTAAACATTTATATTCACGAACCTTTAAAACTTTTATATCGTGATCTTTAAAAACATTTTTTATATCTTCCAACCTATTACAGAAAATTAAACTTCCTTCTGCTCTACCAACTTTTATGTTATTATATAATGTCTCCATTTATTTTATTTCATTCCATTTTATTCTATTTTATCCTATTTTGTTCTTATTTCTTCTCATCTTATTCGCTACCTATCCTATTAACGGTATTAACATGTTATCTTACTAAATTAACTTTTATCTCTATTTCACCATTCAACAAACGAAAATTAACGTAACAAAATTCTTCAGAATTCCATATAAAAATGTTGGTTTGCTTTAGTTGTATATCTTTCTTGTCACACGTTTTTAAAGACACTTGAGTATAGAGAGTTTTTTTTTAATGTAAATCATTCCAATGAACTCTTGCAAGCTTAAACGAAATGAATCACTTCCAATATTTTATATCTATCAAGCGCTAATTATGTCCCAATTAAACTTCTCCAAAACATAACAAAACAAAAAAACAGAAACTTAGTGAATGTTATGAATTATTATCCAACATAGGCGCAGGCAGGCATAACTGGGTGGTAAGGAATTTGCTTCCCAGCCACATGGATCCGGGTTCAGTCTCACTGTGTGGCACATTGGGCAAGTGTCTTTCAATACAGCCTCGGCCCGACGGAATACTTGCGAATGGATTTGGCAGACGGAAACTGAAAGATGCCCGTTGTGTATATATATATATATATATATATATATATATATATATATTTGTTTTGCAAGATTTTTTATGTGAAAT
>NC_069003.1:2418576-2423231 GCF_001194135.2 Octopus bimaculoides
GAATATAGGTGATACAGACACTCCCCATACACACATGCACTTACAAAAGACACAGACACATTGAAGGACACGCATGCGTAGACACATACAATAGGAATACAAAATACAAAATGGCTGATAGTTAGCAAGGTGAGACACACATAAGAAAGAAGGAAACAAAGGACCACTGATGAGGTCACAGAAGTGTGACGAAAGAACTCTGGCCGAAATAAGATTAAGATTAAGATTAATGTAATATAAAGCTGAAAAAAAAAAAAAAAAAAAAATTAACACCAAATATACAGTGCGTGTGTTTTTATTGGCTAAACTGGCAATATGACCATCCCCAAGTACAACAATATATATATGTATATATATATTTACATGCTAGCAGAGTTACCCGGCATTGCTTTGTATAAAAATGGCATAGATTTTTATTGTCTTACTTGTTTCCGTCATGTGAGTGCGGACATAATAGAATCCCACCTTTAGTTTAAGTATTAGGCTTTCGTCGACAAATACCTTTTAAGGCGGTGCTCCAGGATGGCCACAGTCAAGTGACTTTTACAAGTAAATTAACTGATACATAAATCGAGAAAATAGAGCCGTTTTTTTTTTTTAGCCTGGAAGATTTAGTAAGGCTGAATTTCTATCTACGAAGCACCAAGCGATAGACGTGTGACATATTCTATTCGTAATAATATATGCAATCTACTCTGATACATTGACCGCCATTTCCTTGTAGAGCTTGATTTCTTCTTATACCTACAATTCCTCTTTTCTAACGCGGGATTTTGAGCCAAAAAGGGCATTCGAAGAGCTGATCACATAAGCTACAGCAATGTCTCATTTGAGCATCGACTCCATTTCCTGCTCGTCTTTTGTGAACGTTCAAGTCCTGCTTCAATCCTCCACGTGACCTGCAGCTATTTTTACAAACATTGCATTGGAACGGGTCATCTGGAATAAAATTGCAGTAGTTCATGTATGCCTTACCCAGATGGACATTCTGGTGCGATCTCACACCAGTGTGATATGCATATCTTCGCGCATATAAGCATTTAAAGTGGAAACGACTATCGGGCACAAGCCAGTTGATACTAATCTCATTTTTATTAATTTTTGTTTTCGTTTCCGCATGCTTAAATCTGTCAAGCGGAAAATCTTTAACACAGCTCCAAATTCTAGCACTCCACGCTTCCTTATCTGCCGGAAGTGGTTCAAGACTTCCGTTACATTATTTCAGACATTTTGGTTTTGATTTTAAAATGTTTTGCGTTGATTCGACTTACAATAATATATACATACATATATATGTATAAATACATACACACGTACATATATATATGTACGTATGTATGTATGTATGTATGTATGTATGTATGTATGTATGTATGTATATATATATATATATATATATATATATATATATATATATATATATATATATATATACATATACATATATAATATTTATATATATATGTATGTATATATGTACATATATATACATACACGCCTGTATTCTTATTCACCAGCAGACAAACTGAAAACAAATATGGCAACAATAGCAGCAAGCAAACAGCTTAATAACAAAGACCCTAATAACAGCACTTGTGACTCCATTTGTTGCAACAAACAACCAATCAGTATTAAATTCATCCATGTGTGTTATTATAGAAACGGCAACCATCACTGCCACGACGGGAGAATTTTAAATCTTTCATGAAAAAGTTTAATGAAATACAATTCTCATACTTAATTAACTAAGTTTGTCAGGAAAATTATAAGAATTTATGTGTTGTTGCGTTATGAAGTATTTCCTATTTGTTACATGTTAAAGTTTGTGGGGAAACAAAGCGAGGTTGAATGGTTGTGAGAAGGAATAACGGGGCGGATTGGGGGAAATGTCAGCGACGATGTCGATAATGATGATTATGGGGGAGGGTGTTCGGGGGGGGGAATAAATGTTGCTGGTGGTGGGGGTGGGGTTATAATTAATATCTTGCTGACTGTGAATAATTTGACGGAGACGACGATGATTATGATGATGAGGATAGCGGTCGAGTGGCGACGGCGACGACGACGACGACGATGATGATGAAGATGAAGATGTTGATGATGATCATGATGATGATCATGATGATGATGGTGGTGGAGGTGATGGTGATGGTGATGATGGTGGTGATGATGATGATAATGAGGATGTTGATGATGATGACGATGGCAGTAGTGGTGGTGGTGGTGGTGGTAGTTGTGTTGGTTGTGGAGATGGAGGTGGTGGTGGTGGTGGTGGTGGTTATGGTGATGTTAGCGATGATTATGATGGTGACGATGACTCATTTTATATTATGCATAACAGTTGCTCTTATACCTAGTCACAAGCACACACCACACAAAAACGCAATAAAACACATACAAATACACACACACACACATATATACATTGATACATATACGCGTGTGTATGTATGTGTATATACTTAAAATGTTACAGTTTGAAAACAAAAGAATGTTGCATAGATACGGTAGAGTACATTCATTATTTAAACTGAATCATTATTATTGCTGTTATGTATTCGATTCACTGGTAGTTTTTACGCATTTGATTTGTATAATACGTTTAATGTCTGATTTTCAAACACGGTATGAGAGTGGACAAAATATAAATTCACACATACGTATACCAAAATTCACACATACGTATACTGTTCTCTCAGCCTTAGATATACAAGGGATTTGATAAACTAGTCTATAAATTAAAACTGACCCCATAAAACAAAAAAAATCAGCGACAGGCAGAGTCTGTAACAATGTATAATCTTCTTGACAATTCAGTAACTTCTAAACTGAAGTGAGACTGCATGTTCTTTGTCTATCTCGTTAACTTCTTGGAGATTTCAGGTATAATCATACTAATGTGTCCATCTGTTCTAATTTAATTAAATTCTATGTCTTTGTGCAGCTGAAGATTGCTCTGTATTTTAAATTGATGTAATGATTGCATTGTTCAATTAAATGGAGTTGCATGAAACGATCGTACTGCATCACATCTGAATAGCTTCGTTGCTTATTTTGACATATATATATATATGTGTGTATATATGAAAGAGAGATGCGGGATGCTATGTGTGTGTGTGTGTGTGTGTACAGGAGTATTTGTCACAGCAATATTAGACGGTGTTAACCTGTTAGCCTAAAGTATTTTCGGTAGATAAAAAAAAACACAATATAACTGGTAATTAAGAAAACTATCAATCATTTATATAAACCAGTTCGCCGAGTGAAATAAATGGTGTTTGCCGTGAGAAAGAAGAGAAATCTAATGATTTCATGCAGAAGCTTTCTTCGCGTATACAGCTGCCATATTTACCGCCTCCGCTCAACAAACAAGTTGTTGGTTGTTATAATAATTCTTCATTAATTTTTACTATTAATTTATCTTCATGGACTACTTTTTAAGAGGGCAACATTTTTAGTAAATATTTCTTCTTTCCCATCCATCTTTCTCTCTCTTTCTCGCTTTCTTTCTTTTTTTCTGTCTCTCTCTCTTTCTTTCTTTTTCGCATTTCTCTTTCTATCTTTCTCTTTCTCATTTCTCTTTCTCTTTCTTATTTATCTTTCTTTCTCTAGTTATCTTGTGGCTTAGTGGTTAGAGCAGTCGGCTCATGATCCCAAGGTCGTGAGTTCGATCCTTTCTTTAACCCCGATACGATGAAACGTAAAGTGGACCTCGACAGAATTTGGACTCAGAATATAAAGACAGACGGAATGCTGATATATATATATATATATATATATATATATATATATATATATATATATATATACATACATACATACATATAATATGACAACAAAAGAATGAATAAGACCTCGATATTATGTAAAATAGAGGAATTTATCTATAAATACAATATGTGACAATTGGTTGGTTGTCATAATAAAACTCATCAGTTATTAAGACAAAACGCTATGAAAAAATTCACAAGTCTGTACTCATAATTTACGGATTAATGTGTGTGAATGTGTGTGTGCGCGCACGCAGAAAGAGAGAAAGAGTCGATCTCGGTACTGGGCTGATACATTGTCTTATTGACCCAAAGAGGATCAAAGGTAAGATTAAGTTTTGATAGTATACAAACTCTTACTACAGATTGCCAGAATAAAGAGCACAAGAACTTCTAACTGATTCTCAGACGATTCCGACGAAACTCCGTTTTATTTGGATTTATTCTATAATATACTACGACTGCAGCATCAACATTCGCAACTAAAAAAGTTCTTAATAAACACAACAAAAATTATCGAAAAAAATATTTTCGATATTGAAATATGAACGACAATAAAAAAACAACGATAGTTATTTGCCAATAATAACAACAACTGCAAAAACAGCGAAACAGCTATTAGCAATATTAAAAAGCAACAACAAATGTAGAAATCACTAATAGTAATGCGAGACAAACACAGCGTGATAAGGTTTCTCAGAATTTTATGAACAATTCTTGAATTTCTATAGAATACTCGTGTGTTACCAAATTGTTTGAAATTTCTGGCAGAGACTACCGGATGTACAGAACTAGAATATGCGTGTGTGTACACCCACATACATACATACATACATACATACATATATATATATATATATATATATATATATATATATATATATA
>NC_069003.1:2423732-2425062 GCF_001194135.2 Octopus bimaculoides
TTTTTTCAGAAGGTAAAAGTCATCAACTACAAAAGCAAAAACAAGAATACTTTATAAGAGTTTTAAATCTGATACTGAATCGGAAATAATCAACACCGCTATCAAAAACAATTTTCTCTATACAGATTACCACATAACACGTGTGTTTGAAAAGCCGTAAACAACAAAAGCGCTTTCAATATACGAAAACTTCTTTCTATAAGATTTGAGTCATTTTAATTTTCAAACTTTTTTAATTAATTACATTTTGTATTTTATGATAAACTATTTTCATATAGATAGACAGATAGATAGATAGATAGATAGATAGATAGATAGATAGATAGATAGATAGACAAAAAAAATATATTTTGTTAATTGCTGGTATTTTCTTAGTTGCCAGGAATGTGCTTAATATGTTATTCTAACACTATTTCCCGCTAAACCTAGTGACTATTTAAATAGTGTAAACGTGGATGATTAGTGGGTTGGTTGTGTTACTGAAAAGCGAGCAATCACTCCTGACATGTGAACGTACACCATACCTTATTTTTCTATCTTCGATTATATTGTTTACAATGACATATTTGTATACGAAGCGTCGTAATTTGTTGGCTCTATAATCGTGGAGTACTTGCATGAGTGTAAGCAATAGTATACAGGCGGATGTGTGTACGTCTGTGTATTTGTATGTGTGTGTGTGTGTGTGTATACTTATGCTTGCGCTCACACAAACATTTTATGAATCTATGACTAAATACGCATATGTGCGTATATGCGTATATATATATACGTATATATATATATATATATATATATATATATATATATATATATATATATCCATTTATATATATGTGTGTATACATACATATTTGTGTGGGGGAGTTACTTTAAGAATATATTCTCTCTTTCTCTTTCTCTTCGTATATACATGTGTGTGCACACGTATGTGTGTGTGTAATATATATATTGTAGAGCTATTCTTTCAGAATATATATATATATAAGTGTGGACTAATATGGTCTACTTTTAATAAATCCATACAAATTTTTACATATACAAACAGACATTGTGTTCGTGCGTTCATGTGTTTATGCGTTCATGTGTGGGGTCTTTTTTTCCACAAATCTTTGCATATAATTATGGTAATGTAATATTGATAGGGTGCTATTTTTTATATATTTTCCCATTTCAATTCTGTTAATGTATATAAACATCATTATGGTTTTCGCATAAAATTTTTATACAATATATGTGTGTGTGTGTGCTTACACGTACATACGCCACATACACAGGTATACATACATATACATATATATATATATATATATATATATATATATATATA
>NC_069003.1:2425488-2431113 GCF_001194135.2 Octopus bimaculoides
TATATATATATATATATATATATATATATATATATAAATATATATATATATATATATATACGTATATGTGCATTTACATATATCTATGTATGTGTGTGAATATATATATATATACATTTATATATATATAAATATATGTACTTTTATATCTATATATATTTATCTATGGACAGAAATATAGAGAGAGGGAGAGGGACAGAAAAACCAACAGATAGACGGACAGTCAGAGACAGGGAGAGACAGTTTTATTTGTATATATATATATGAAGCATATGTAACATCATTACATCGAGATCCTATTCAATTATAGATACAGACATATATTTATATGTGTGTGTGTGCGCGCGCAGGCGTGGGCGCATGTATGTATATATATATATATATATATATATATATATATATATATACGAAGACGGGTGTAGGAATAACAAGCAAGTCTATTAGTTTGACGCTCGGGGAAAATGGAAAAGCTTTTTACGTTTCGAGCATACGCTCTTCAACAGAAAGGAATAAGAGGGAATAAACAGAGAGAGAATGAAACGATGAAAGAAAACTCGCGTGAGAGATAGATACATACATATAATCGTACATACACACATACATACGTACATACATCCATACATACATCCATACACGATTGCATAGATGCATATATACATACATATATACATTCATTAATACATTCATACATAGTAGAATTTGAGATAAATACCAGCTTACTTTGCAAACCCCTGAAGCCGTCTCTGGACATTGTAAGAAGCAACCTCCGAAGACGAGACTGTAACAGTGAAGTTGTGAACAACAGCCAAGTAGCGACGGCCAAACCTGCTGTACGCTTTACACTGATATCAATTTATTAGACTCTTAACAAAGCAAGTCTAGTGCTGTCTTTTCCTCTCTGATTTATCGCATGAGGTGAAGGTTACAATGCTTTTTTTATTGTTATTTTCATTTGTTTTCGTTATTAGTTTTCCTTTCAAATTCATTATTAAGATTATTGTTATTGTTAACATAATTAAGTATTATTGTTATTGTTACTGCTATTGCTAATATTGTTAACCTTGCTCTCGTTGTTTTTAGAGAGATGGTGGGAGTGATCTGCTCAGATCATTAATGTTATTATCATTACCGTTGTTTATTAACAATTGTTATTGTTACTAATGATGATGCAGTTATTATTCTTAATGTCTTCGTTGTTGTTATCATTATTAGATTTATATTAATGATTGATTACGTTATTATTTTAATAACTTTTCTCAATCAACGGACTTGGCAGAATCATTAGCTCGCTGGACAAAATACTTAGCAGTGTTTCGCCCGTGTTTACTACCTGAGATCGAATTCCACTGAGGTTGACTTTCCCTTTCATTCTTTCAAGGTTGATAATAAAAAAGCACCAGGTGTGTTCTGGGGTGGGGGTCAATATAATCGATTTACCCTTCCCCCTGAATTCTGGTCTCATGCCAAAATTTGAAACCGTTAGTAAGGCGGCGAGCTGGAAGAATAGTGAGCGCCATTTCGTCTCAAATTCTTCCGCGGTCCACTTCAGCTTTAATCCTTTTGGGGCTGACGAATTCAGTACCATATGAGTACTGGGGTCGCTGTAATCGACTAGCCTCCACCCCTCGCACACAAAATTTCAAGACTTATACCTACAGTAGAAAGGACTATTTTGAAAATGAAATCGAGGTTGGAAAATGAAGTGGTCACTTGTAGATAATTTTTCAAGCAATGGGTGACTGGGGAAAATGGCTAGAATGAATACACCTACCCTACGCATGCACCTGTAGATCGGGGAACAATAACTAGGAGAGGGCCAACCCAACTGTTGATCAGGGTCACTTTGGATCTGTTGGGTTCGTTGAATGGCCCTTGTTAAAGGCCCACCTGCATCACAAGGATTGTATCAAGCATGTTATCATATTTTTCTCTGTATTGTGTACAATTTTCATTTCGTTTCTCCTTATTATCTTCTTCCTACCATTATTTTATATAAACCCCGCCGCCCCTAAACAAATTGTAACCTGTCTTTAATAAGTTCACTTCCTCCTACATTCTACGACAAATAAAACACTCTCATCATCAACATCATCACCATCATCTTCATCATCATAATCATCACCTTTTTTTTCCTTTAATAATTTCATGGAAAAGAAAAATATCTTCATCATCATCGTCATCATCATCATCATCACCACCATTAATATTATCATCATTATCATTATTATTATTGTTGTTGTTGTTGTTTCTGTTGCTATTCCTGATGTTGTTCTTATAATTCTTATTATTATTGTATTTATTATCATCATCATCATCATCATCACCATTATCTTATCATCGTTATTACTATTCTTCTTCTTCTTCTATTTATTATTATTATTATTATTATTATTATTATTAGTAGTAGTAGTAGTAGTAGTAGTAGTAGTAGTAGTAGTAGTAGTAGTATTTATTATTATCATTATTTATTATTAAAACTACTACTACTACTATTGCTATCATCATCATTACTATTATTATCTTTATTATTATTACCATTATCTTAAACATTATTATTATCATTACCATCATTATTATTATTATCATTATTATTATTGTCATACAGTTTTATAACACAAATAACTCTCAACCAGTTATTAATGTTGAAATATATTGTTGTTTGTGTTGTTGCTGTTATTGCTTTAGCTGAGGTTGTTTTTTTCTTCTTAATTTTGAATAGTTTTCAGCACTTTTTCGTGTATTCTTTCATATCATCAATATTTAGTGAAAGATATCGATTTCCAATATCTATTTCTGGAATAAGACTGGTGAAAAATCGATATTTTCAATATCGTTTTCGTAGCATTTACAAAAATAATAATAATAATAATAATAATAATAATGAGGAGGAGGAGGAAGAAGAAGAGAGGAAGAAGAAGAAGAAGAACAAGAAGAACAAGAAATGGAGGAAGTAGAAGAAGAAGAAGAGGAACAACAGCAGCAACAACAACAAAAAACATCAGCAGCAATAACAACAACGACAACGATGAAAATAAGGACATTAATACTACTACTACTATTACTAATAATAATAATAACAACAATAACAACAGCAACAACAATAATAATAATAATAATAATAATAGTAATAATAGTAATGATAATAATAATTGTTACCCAGAACATACCTGTTAACCTTGAACACTTTTGTGTATATTTTCCAAGATATGACTCATTGTGTTTCCATCAAAGGATGTTCTTCGTTTATTTAATAATAATAATAATAATAATAATAATAATAATAGCGTCTGGTCCTAACATTTTCAGTAACATCTTTAGCTCACACTAGACTGAAAACGGATGTCATCAGGAGATAATCGCCCATTAATACAAACATGCATACAGACACACACATACACACTCACACAAACACACACATTCACGCACAAATATAACTCCGAGACATATATATATATATATATATATATGTATGTATGTATGTATAGATACACAGACTGATAGATAGATATAGATAGATAGATAGATAGATAGATAGATAGATAGATAGATAGATAGATAGTTATGAATATATATGTTGAGGTCGTATGGCTTAGTGGTTAGGGTGTTGGTTGTTGTTGTTGGTCGTGGTGGTGGTGGTGGTGGTGGTGGTGCTGATGATGATAATGATGATGATGATGACGACGACGTAGAACAGAAAGGAAAAGTTCTGAAAAACGATCCAGTGAAACTGTTGAGGGGAATTTCCTACATAAGCCGAAAAGAAAAACCAGACTTTAACGAACCGGAAATCGTAATCGTTGATAAGAAGAATGCTTAACTTGGAATGAATCAATGGAGGATCGTCATTTGGTTCTGGAATCAAAGAAAAAAGGGAAAGAGACTTGAATTTCGTAATTATCATAAAGATTCTCAATTGTTCGAAGAAAGAAATTAACAAGATCATGATCCAAGAACCAATTATGATGGAAGACTTGGGAATTGTGAGGAAGAATTTCATTGCAAAATCTTGGAAAGCTAAATCTTAATCCGAGAGTGAGTCACGTGGAGATAAGCCGTTTTCTTCTCTCAGCGAGAATTATCTGGAAAGTACAAGGTAAAGAGAGCGACAGCCATGATGGTGATGATGATGATGATGATGATGATGATGATGATGATGATGATGATGACGGCGATGATGATGATGATGACAACGATGGCAATGGCGAAGATGCTTGTGGTAATGATGGTGATGATGATGACGATGATGATGGAGATGATAATGATGATGATGATGATGATACTAGTGATAATGGTGATAATAATGATCTTTTCTATTATAGGCACAAGGCCTGAAATTGGGTAGGAGGGAGGGGAATAGTCGATTACATCGATCCCAGTATTCAACTGGTACTTAATTTATCAACCTCGAAAGGATGAAAAGTAAATTAGTCGACCTCGGCGCAATTTGAACTCAGAACGTAGCGACGGACGAAATGATGGTGGTAATGATGATGATGATGATGATGATGACGACGTGTTGCTACCACCACAAATGTTGCAGCTGCTCTCCATCCTTTGACAAATATAAGAGTATGTATGCTTCTGTATAAGCTTATGTTTGCACACACACATACACATTGCACTCATATACACACTCACATATAGATGGATAGATAGATACATACATACATATATATATCTATATTCATGTGTGTGTGTGTGTGTGTGTGTGTGCATGCATGTATGCATGTATGTATGTATGTGTGTATTGTGTGTGCATGCAAGTATGTATGTACGTATGTATTGGTAGTGTTTGAACATGTGATTTTGTCTCTCACATGATAAAAGCATGAGACATACGTATTTTCTTGAAGGTGACTTTTCATCACGTCTTTCTATGCAATTACCGTGTGGTTAGCTTCTTTCTACTGCTTTTTCGTTTGAAGTGAAAATGGAACAAACCTAGGTGTGTGCTCTTTTATTTCTAGGAAAGAGAACACGAGTACAAACATCAAAAAAGATATGTGTAGTTTATGAAGATGGTACCATTGCTGGAAACAGTGAGAGGATAGTTCGTAAATAGTTCACTAGGTTTTGGAGTGAATATTTGTTTTTTTCTGGAAATCTATGAAGTTCCGACTGGACAATATCTCTTGTCCAGTCGGAACTTCATATGAAATCAATTGTAAATGTTCTCTTCCTTCGAGATAACATCAAACCTCATGCTTCCTTGTAGATCTTGGCAGAAACTGCTACAGCTTGGCTGGGATGTCCTACCATCCTCACCGAACTGACATGATCTCGCACCTTTGAATTAACATTTATGTTGATCCCTGCCAAAATCATGGTAACGGGAAGAAATCCAATTCTTTGTAAGACTGTAAAAACCAAAAATGAGACCAGTTCATAATCCAGAAACAGCAAATTTTTCGAGAATGCTTCAAAGATGGCAGAAGACAGTGGAACAAAAATGGATCTACGTGCTTGAATAAAATTATGTACAAATATCTAAACATTGTGTTTGAATTTCACTTAAAATTCGGTACGAACTTTTGTTCCAACCCAACATGTGTGTGTGTTTGTGTGTGGGCGTTTGTGTGTGTGTGTGTGTGTGTGTGTGTGTGTGTGTGCATGCGCGTGTGTGTT
>NC_069003.1:2431179-2434002 GCF_001194135.2 Octopus bimaculoides
GTGTGTGTGTGTGTGTGTGTGTGTGTGTGTGTGTGTGTGTGTGTGTGTGTGTGTGTGTGCATGCGCGTGTGTGTTTATATGTATGCGTGTCTGTGTGAGCGTGCATGTGTTTGTGAGTGTTTGTGTGTCCATGAAAGTATATGTAGTTATGTGAATATAATACTGTAATATGTATGAAAACGGATAAAAATGGAAATTCGATGGAATTCGGAAACGAAAAAAAAAAGAAGCCTTCTCTGAGAAGAAACTAGAAATTCTATCACCTAAAATATTGGTTGATACGTTGCGCTATCTGGAAATAACTACGTATCGAGGAATACATCGGCGGGGTCGGAGAGTAGAATTCGAAAATAACTACAACAAAGATAAGAACAGCCATAGCAATAAGAAGAAAAAAATAACGAGAGTTATTATGATGATGAAATGATAGAAGGTGGAGAGGAAGAAGAAAGGAGGTCGGGGGATTATGAGAAATCACTAAACCAGCTGAGCACAGAACAATATCTGATGTGACTTGTAGTAATAAGGAAAAGAAAACTTAGAGGAGAAACGAGAAAGCGCTAAATATAAATATCAACAATTATTTTTTATCATTATTATTATTATTATTATTATTATTATTATTATTATTATTATTATTGTTGTTGTTGTTATTGTTATTATTATTATTATCATTATTATCATTATTATCATTATTATTATTATTATTATTATTATTATTGTTCAGTAGTCTTATTTTTATAGCGTGCTTTCACTTCACTACCGAGCGCAGCTCTGTGCGCCTTGAGTATGTGCTGTGGTTTGCTGTGGTGCTCTTATGGTTACTGTATTGAAAGTGTTTTGCGTAGGATGTGTGCAGTGCCCAGTAGTGCTATTTTCTGTATGTTATATATATTTGTAAGTCCTGGTGCTTTTGTTATGCATTTGTCTGAATATTTTTTTATCATACCTAATGCACGTATGACAAGAATTGTTTCTGTTTTTAGATTCCACATTCGAGTTACCTCTATTTCCAGGTCTTTGTATTTTGAAAGTTTTTCCATTTCTTTTAGAGAAACGTTGTCATCTGCTGGTATTGATACATCAATTAGAAAGCATTTGTTTTCTTCATGATCTCTGACAACTATATCTGGCCTATTCGCCTTAACTTCTTTATGTGTGTGTATTGGCATATCCCAGAGTATGGTTGCTTTCTCGTTTTATTATTATTATTGTTGTTGTTGTTGTTGTTGTTGTTATTATTATTATTAAGTCAGGAAGCAGCGCATGCCATCAAAGTGACACTGGGGTAAAATATCCGAAGCTCAGTACACCCAGGAAAATAAAGACGGTCACATGAGGAAAAGAAAGATGGACGATAGTCACGGTTGAGCAAAGAAAGAGAAATAGGGGAGAAAGACGGACAGATAGAAAACGGTGAAGGAGGGAGGGGGAGGAAATGGAATTAGAGAAGGATAGGGGAAGAAAACAGTACAGAGTAGAGAATCGCATCAAAATGGTATATATATATATATATATATATATATATATATATATATATATATGCGCGACGGCTACTTTCAGCTTTCTTCTACCAAATCCACTCACAAGGCTTTGGGCAGTCGGAGCTATACTAGAAAACACACGCTTAAGGTGTCAGGCAGTGGGACTGCACCCAGAATCATGTGTTTCGGAGCGAAATTTCTTACCATACAGAAACGCTGCTATACGGTAAATACTATTGAACACATGACCATCTACACTACATCTTTAAAACTCTCCTACAAGCGGAAGGTAATAAAATACATTTTCTATTCGGAAATATCGCCATTTTGTTTTCCTGCGTTCATATATATTAGAATATGTTTAAGGCGTGTTTGTGTATGTGTGTGTGCGCGCGTATGTTTGTATATGTAGGCAATTGTGTGTGCCTGTGAATGTGTATCTGTGTTTAAGGTACTTCTCTGAATATGTATATGTCTGTGTGCAATGTGGTTACCCATATTTATATAATTATTTGTGTGCGTGTCGGCTTCTGTCTCAGTGTACATGCGCGTGTATGTGTGCGTGTGTGTATGTGCATGTATGTCTGCGTGTGGGGAGAGTTCGTATGTGGACATGTGCGTAAGTGTTTCTCTATATCTGCACAAGCTTATGTATGTGCATGCGTTTGAGTGCGTGTGCTTGTTTAAGGCTGCATAATCCTATACAAGTAAGTGTTCATACATATATACATGTACGTATACATATTTAAGTGATTCTTCTGTATGTATTTATATACACTTCTGCATATCCATTCGTGTGTACGAATGCGTGTGTATGTCTGCATGTGCAAACGTCACTGTACGAATGTGTATCATTTTTATATGTATGTATATATTGTATGCTTAATAACCATGCTTCATTCCCTTAGTGTATATACGTTTCTTTGTGTGTTAGCATACGTATGTATGTCTAAGTATATATACAGATGCATATATACTACATATACATATGAAGCGCATATGTCCGTAATTAAGTATGCGTATGTAATGTACGCATATGTGCACGTGTGTATAAGCTCGCTATCGTGTGTATACATCAGTATAACTATCAGATTTCGAGTATTACTATAAATTACTTAAAAACAAAATGGTGGCCATTAACATAGAAACAAACGGTTGAGGGGGAAAGGGCGACAAGGCAGAAAACGAAAAGGAATAAGAAAGAAAACAAAACGAAAAATGGAGGAAAATTGTTAAAGAGAATAAATACATTTATATGTGTGCGTGTGTGTGTGTGCGCGTGTGTGTTTGTGTGTTTGTGCCTGTATATATATATATATATATATATATATATATATAT
>NC_069003.1:2434803-2436029 GCF_001194135.2 Octopus bimaculoides
ATATATATATATATATATATATATATATATATATATATATACATACATGCATATATATAATAGATACACGCATGAATATTCGTGCATATTTCATACGATTTATGTGTGTACGTGTTCAATGGGTTAGAAATTCCAGGTAAAGGAAACATTTTGCAATATGGTAATTACACATGTACATAGCTGTATGTATTTTTCTCTATGTGTGAGAGTATGTGCCCGCATGTGTGTACATCAGTGTCTGTCTGTGTACCTTCGCGCGTGCATGATGGCGGTAGTACGTATGAACTGATATATAACTGCATAAAAAAAGGAAACAAATGGGTATTGAAAACATTCATTCACATGTGTGCACATACAGTGACATATGCATAAATATATATATATATGTGTGCGTGTGTGTGTGTGTGTGTGTGTGTGTGTGTGTGTGTGTGTGTATACATATATACATATAATCACATGTATATATTTATATATACAAACATAAACATATACATATGTATGCAAATGTATGTATAATTTTATATATATGTATATATATATGTATGTACGTACGTATATCACTGCATGTATACATGCACATATGCATCTATATATATATATATATATATATATATATATATATATATATATATATATATATATATATATGCAAATATACACATTTGCGTATATGCAGAAATATTACATAATACATATGGAATATAAGTATTACATATATGTATATATATATGTGTGTGAGTGTGTGTGTTTGTGTTTATATATATATATATATATAAAATATGTAATATATGCAATATGTATATATACATATATGATCATCATGTGTGTACACTGACAGGAACACAAACACACATCTATGTATGCGTAGATGTGTGTATATTTCTCTCTACACACTGGAAATCTACAAATATATTAATCACTTTTATGTTTTTGTATGGTAAAACAAACGTAGGAATATTCTCGTCGCTCTCCCACCTCACGGCTACCACAACCTTTACACGCAAACATCATCATCATCATCATTATAATCATCATCGTCGTCATCATCATCATCAGCACCATCATCATCATACTGCGCCATGTTTTTGACAGGGATCATAAAATATAACGCACATTGCGAGTTCATATTTTATCGTTTATGAGACAAGCGTGTATTTCTCTGAATGTGTATTTTTATATATATGTGTTGTGTATGTATATATATATATATATATGTATATATATAT
>NC_069003.1:2438552-2444353 GCF_001194135.2 Octopus bimaculoides
ATAATAATAATAATAATAATAATAATAATAATAATAATAATACTAATAATAATAATAACAACAACTGCAGCAAAAAAACTGTAATCACAATCGTTTCTTATTTTTTTTTCACAAGAGCGAGAAGGGTACGATTGCAAACATTATTTGCGGAAGTGATTTTTTGGTTTTATTTTCCATTCAGTAAAAAAAAAACAAAAAAAAACTATAACATGAGTGATGTTATATGTATTCGAAAAGGGAAACCGTCGCAGATGGAGAAATAGGGCACCATACAACAATTTTGGGGAATACCCTTCATTACTAAATCAAGTGGCTTTTAATGTCTGAAATTTAAGGCGCAAATTTACATTACAAACACTCCTTCGCATTTAGAAGAATTTAGTTGAGAGCAATTGTGTTTTTTTTTTCAACACAGAAGTTTGTGAATTTACATTTCCTTCTTTAAATATTATTTCACACAGTCATTGCTAAACTATGATTATTTATTATTTTTCGACCCTTCATTAGTGCGGCGAATTGTTTAAAACAAATAATATCAAGATCAGTTATAGCTGCACAAACTACAGCAAAGAATGCTCGTATAAAATCATATAAAGGTTGAATGTTTATACATGAAGTCCATGATCAGTTCTATTCTATTAAAACTTTTACTAAACCTATTGTCATAGAAACTGAAGTAAAATTTCAAACACTTCATGTAGAAATATGAAAATATATAACTGTAAAAGGAGAGACACTTTCAAATATCGTGTGCGAAAAGGAAACGTCGTAACTTTGAGTGCTAGCTCTAAATTCTATTGAATATCTATAGATATACACTCATCAAAAGAAACATAATACGCTAGATAGGTTGATAGACAGACAGACAGACAGATGATTTTGGAATAAATAGATGAATTTGGATTCACAATTGAAGTCACATGAACATGCACTCAATACTGTTTCCTAAAGTGCTACAACATTTATCTTTTTCTACTCTAGGCACAAGGCCTAACATTTTTGGTGAGTGGGGAGTCGATTAAATCGACCTCAGTACGCAACTGGTACTTAATTTATCGACTCCGAAAGGATGAAAGGCTAAGTCGACCTCGGCGGTGCTACAAAATTTGTTAAGAGACGAATTCGCGTGGGTTGCAACTCTGAGTCTGAACCTGTTTCTCACGCAACAGAATGTGCTTATCAGAAATGGCTTTGGATATTCCTCGCTTGCAATGCTGTCTTTGGATTATGCTGGCATGGAGATTATCTGGAAGCGGGGGATAATGTCTTCGCTGTGAGTGGGTTACTGATAAAGATAAGGGAAAGGCGGAGGTGCAGAGTAAGAAAAGGAATAATAGTGGGAACTGTGGGGGTGGGAGAGAATGAAGAGTTGGGGGTGAAAGTAAAAGAGAGCGAGAGGAGGAGTAAAAGAGAGGGAGAGAGGGGGAGGGACGGAGAGAAATATAGTCACGGATTTTGCTTAGTAGTAGAGGGAAGGAGAGAAAGAAGAAGAAGAAGAAGAAGAAGAAGAAGAAGAAGAAGAAGAAGAAGAAGAAGAAGAAGAAGAAGAAGAAACAACGACGCAAAAGGGGAGTAAAATAGAAAAGAAAACAAGAAAACCAGGATGGAAGAGGATAGAGATGAAAAGAAAGAATAAAATAAAGTAAGGAGGGGGTTGGAAGATCAAAACCAGAACACATGAATGACAATGTCTGGCAAAAGACAAAGAACTCTGGAAGTGGATTGTATTCAATGATGCGTGAAGAATTTGGGTGAACAGCTCAAAAAAAAAATGACAAGAAAATAACATTCGCTTCATATTGTGACTAATTAATCACAAATTCCACCATTTTTATGCCTCAGCGTGCACGATCCATTTTCTCTTAGAGTTCTTTACTTTTACCGTTTGTTTGTTTTTGCTTTCTTTTTTGGTCTAGACAATCAGTGTCTTATTCTTGCGGTTCTTCTTATTCTTGTTTTACTTATTTTGTCATCGCTCTTCTTCGTCTTTTTACTTTTGACTTTCTTTTCTTGTTTATTTCTGTCCGACTTTTATCTCGTTTTCTCTTCCTATCCCCATTATTATTATTATTATTATTATACGTCTTCTACGTCTTCTCCTCCTCCTCCTCTTCTTCATCTTCTTCTTCTTCTTCTTCTTCTTCTTCTCCTATTTCTTTTTCTTCTTCATCTTCTACGTCTTCTTCTCCTCCTCCTCCTTCTCCTTCTTCTTCTACGTCTTCTTCTTCGTCTTCTACGTCTTCTTCTCCTCCTCCTCCTTCTCCTTCTTCTTCTTCTTCGTCTTCTACGTCTTCTTCTTCTCCTCCTCCTCCTCCTCCTTCTTCGTCTTCTTCTTCATCATCATCTTCTACGTCTTCTTCTTCTCCTCCTCCTTCTCCGTCTTCTTCTTCTTCATCATCATCATCTTCTACGTCTTCTTCTTCTTCTCCTCTTCCTCCTCCTCCTCCTTCTTCTTCTTCTTCTCCTCCTTCTTCTTCTCAGGACTGTCTTAACTCGTATCTAATTACACTATCTCTTCTTTAGGTTCGGTTCCTTCCTGTCTTCTACGACACCATGTCTTAAACTTATGCTTTTTCTCCTTTCGTTTATGTTGTCTCCTTTCTTTTTTTTTCTTTGAATCATTTAAGCTACTAATGACCTACAAATCCCACACAGATTATAATTAATGCCAAATGATCTAAAGGATAAAACATCTGATCAGAGTGTACTAGAAACGAATTCTAAGCACGGACAATCAATCGTCCGACAAACGGAACCAAGAATCTTCGACTACCAATTCACAAAGTCTCAGAATGGATAATGGTTAAATAAATCGTATACATACATACAGACATGTGTGTGTGCGTGTGTATGAGTGTGTATGAGTGTGTGTGTGTGTGTGTGTGTGTGTGCGTGTTCATGCATGCGTACATATTTAGATACATATATAACATGGTGCTCCAGCATGGTCGCAGTCAAATGATTGAAACGATTAAAAGAATAAAAGAATGTATATGGTCACATATATGCAAAAGTATATATGAATATGTATATATATATATATATATATATATATACACACAAACATATATACATACATGCTCGCATATAGACACGGACACATAAACACACACATATATATATGTACACATGCATATATGCATGCAGACACATACATACATAAATGCATATAAATCCGAAGCAGAACCAGCATCGACTGGAAAGGGGGAAGGAAACGCTACACCGTTGTAGAGTACGGATGGACGAACAGGCAGACACTGTTGCACAAACTTGTTCCACGGCCGCCATGACAGACTCCTGCAGAAGATGGTTACAATGATGATGGCAGCCATGTTAGACGTCAGTTAATTTGTCGCAATGATTGATGGGATATAAATAAAGGAAATCAATGGTGGCGTTAAATTAAAATCGCTTTTTCATCTAAATGATCTAGGTAAGAGGAAATGAAAGCTTAGATTGATGTTACTAAATTCGGACTTGACAAGATGGCGAACGTCAACACCGCGTGTGGATACAAGAAGTAGGGGAGGAAGAGGAAGAGGAGACATAAATGTCTGTGTTATAAAGTAATAAATGTATAGGATATACTCCGATCGTACACATGACCATAGATGCATACATACATAGCTACACATATATGAATACGTACAAATATATACACAGATACACACATACGTACGTACGTACATACATACATACACACATACATACAGATATAGAGACGGCGAGAGGGACAGACCTACACACAGTTCAGTACGTGTTCATAATAATGGACTGAAATGAGAGATCAAAGAGGATAAAGACGTACACACACACTCATATATAGCACACACACACACAAACATACACACACACTCACACACACACACACACATATATATATGTTTGTATATGTATCTTCATATATATATATATATATATATATATATATAGACATATATAAATAAATATATACATACGTATATGTAGATATATATCATTCTCTTACCCCACACCCCAAGTAATGGTTAGTGCTCCCACTTCCCATAACTACCCATTACTCTGATAGATCGATAGATAAATATATTGATAGATAGCAAGAATATAATGCGCGCACACATACGAGCAGGCAGACACACACACATACATACATACATACATACATATATATATATATATATATATATATATACATACATATGCACATATATATACACGAATGTATGTATTTAAACATACTCGTGCGTATGTATATTTTTGTTGTTGTCGTGTGTGTGTGTGTGTGTGTGTGTTAATACTTATTCTTTGTGTCTATATATAGATTTGATTATATCTCTAAATAGATTCAGAAATAGATTGTATTGGCCAACATATATGTATGTATATATGTGTGTGTGTATGTATTTATGCATTTATGTGTGATTATGTGTAAAGATGCATATATATACATATATATACATAAATTATGACATATATATGTAGGTAGACAGGTATATATATATATATATATCATACAGAGTGGGAGAAGAAGAGGAATAAGGTTAAAGAGAATTGGAGACGGAGAAATAATCACGTGTGATGAGTGGGTGACTTAGGTTATGGTGGAAAAAAAAGAACCAAAATAAAAGACAAAAAAAATGTCTTCCAACATTAAAATTCAATTCTCTGCTGAAAGTCTCTCAGACACAGGATGGAATATTGTTGAAGTGTTTAAATATAGATTGATCAAGCTAGTCTTATACAATACCTCCATCCGACTTAACGTGTCTGTTGGTACTTAGAGGGTCGTTAAACGTCATCCTGCTACGAATTTAAATTTCGGTAAGTTTTGTTCTATGTTTGGTGGAAATACTTCCTGATAATCACAAGGAAAGAATAGTTGAATTTGTCTTTGTGATTGATTATATACAAATTATTTAAGATATATATTTGCAGTCTGTTTTCAGTTTATACTTTAAATCATATAAATTAACCGAGTCATCGTATTGTCTTTGGAACGACCTGTTGTTAAATGTAAGCTGGCACTCCGTCGGTTGCGACGACGAGGGTTCTAGTTGACCCGATCAACAGAACAGCCTGCACGTGGAATTAACGTGAAAGTGGATGAGCACTCTACAGACATGTGTACCCTTAAAGGAGTTCTCAGGGAGATTCAGCTTGACACAAAGTGTGACAAGGGTGGCCCTTTAAAATATAATTACTACTCATTTTTGCCAGCTGAGTGGACTAGAGGAACATAAAATAAAGTGTCTTGCTCAAAGACACGAAGCACCGCCAAGAATCGAACTGACGCACTTTTGATCATGAGCCGAACATCCTTACCAATGAGTCAGGTATAGTCTTAAATGCGCCTGAATTTCATGTGTGACTTCGCGGCCAATGTCCACCAACCATTGAGCCATATTTCGTCCCCTGAAAAGAGTGAATTTTCAAACTCTATTCAGCGTGGAAACAAATATGGCAGACTTCCGGCTCGTTCCAACTCACACTATTTTTGAAAATCAAAAATTATGAAACCGGTTCAGTAAATGTAAATAGATTTTTGTAAAGTCACCAAGGGTATTTTCTACTTCGTTTTATACTTCTACCCATGTAAAAGGAATATATGTTACTGTTTTTGTTTGTGTTAGTCTCTATTCATGGACATGTTCGTATATGTATGTGTGTGGGGTATACCTCAGTGGTGGGTACTCGATTAGCCTAGTGGTTAAGCAAGTTGGTCCTCGATCATAAGGTCATTGGTTCCTTTCCCACCAGCAGAAACATTGCCTCCTTAGACAAGATACTTAACTCTTGTTCACCATCATGTTAGCGCTGTAGTT
>NC_069003.1:2444363-2444681 GCF_001194135.2 Octopus bimaculoides
CCTTTTCTCATCTGCTTCTTGTTAGCTCATCACGAGCCAAAAGCAGGTGAAGCTAATCATCCTTTATCTTTCCACGGAAGAAATTACATCAGTAGGTTTGTTTTGCAAATTTATCCAGTCTCAAGGCGAACACATATACATATATACGTGTGTTTGTGTGTGAATCTGTATGCATATATATATATCTACGTGTACATACGCATGCGGAAATGTATGAACGTATGTGTATGTATGTAGGTGCGTGTATATGTCTATATTTACGCATATATATATATATATATATATATATATATATATATATATATATATATATATATA
>NC_069003.1:2445668-2449736 GCF_001194135.2 Octopus bimaculoides
GTCTAACTGATTACTTCATTTTATAAAACTTACGATGAGATGAAAGTCAAACTTATCTTGGTTATGGGGGGGGGGGGTTGAACGCAAGACGCAAAGGGCTGCAATTAAATTTATTACCACAAGGCATTCAAGCATTTCATCTGATGCTCCGTCGATTCTTCTAATCCAGTTTTTCATTGTATTCCAGAGTCAAAATCCGGAATGTTGACTGCTTGTCTATATAACAACCGGAAGTACATGGCCTTGTCGCCGGATGTGAATAATAGATATTGGAGAGAACTCAATAAATCCGGAAACACTTCAAAAACCCGGATATTCTGTGAACGCGGAAAGCAGTGTAGTAATGGCGTAGTTCCATTGGTTACAATTAACAGAGGAACACGAAAGGTTAATACGACAACAACAGCAACAACAATAATGATGATGATGATAATAATTACAGTAATAATAGTAATTACATAAAGCAATAACAAGAAGCGTTAAATTAGCAGCAGCCGCAGCAGCAGCAACAACAGCAGGAATAACTGTGACGACAGAGAACAACAGTAACAGCGTTTGTAGAGACGGCAGTAGTAAAACACGCCGTTGTTATTATCATTGTTGTTGTTGTTGTTGTTGTTGCTGCTGTTGCTGCTGCTGCTGCTGCTGTTGATGTTTTTGTTGTTATTCACTTAACTGATTTAAAATATTAAAAGTGATAAATTAGGAAGAGGCGGAGGAGGAGGAGGAAGAAGAAGAAGAGATGATGATGATGATGAGGAGGAGGAGGAGAATGGCGATGACTACAACTCTGATGACGAGGATCGTCATCATCATAACGATGATGACGACGGCGGCAACAATGATTGTGATGATGATAGTGGTGACAGCGGTGGTGGTGGTGCTGGTATTTGTTTGGTTGTGGTGGTGGTGGTGGTGGTTGTCCTCGTCGTGATGCTGATAGCGATGATAATGATGATGATGATGATGATGACTATGATAAAGTCATCAACTATTCTTAGTTGTCACCATTGAGCACCAACAGAGCCACTACGTCATCATTCGACAAGCTAGAAATAGCAGCCCCGTTTTTGCAAATCCTTCCTGAATGGACATATTAGAGCCTAGATATCCCCTACAAAGACAACATGGTCACCACTAGAACCCCTCACCCAAAATTGCAGGCATTGTGTTGAAAAAAAAGAGGATTTTTAAGAACCTCTACACTGCTACTCGATCTGTTAAAAATAGCCCACCTAGATCATGACTCTTAACTGAGCTCTCTTGCCCTTTTTGAAATGCCACCCACAGGGTCATACAATCAAATACACGCTGCAAACTGTACACAATCACCACTTGACACACGGAAACACATAACACCAAATACACAACACAAACACCAAATACACAAACGATGTCCTACAGTAAAAAAGAAAAACATAACAGAACTTACACAACTCCTACAAAACAAGATCTTCCCTACGCACAACATAATTCGCCTTCGCTTGCCTCATACTTTTTACATCAAACGGATGAAACACGTAAGACAAGAGGCAAGAGACACAAGCATAGCATAGAAACCAGTTATGTATAACACAAACGCATTTCTACATCTCTGAAGCAATGATACAGACAGCACACACTTGAGGAAGACGATGATGCACAGGGCGGTGTAGAAGAGAATGTAAAATCGTCATAAACAATGGCCTAGCATGCCGAGACGAGAAATCGATGGCAGTGACTGTTGTAATGATTGACACCATGTGATTAACCTACATCCGTCTTGGGAAATTATTTCTTTGGTCTTCGCTGATGACCTGGATTTGGTATTGTTAGTTGATTAATTAGTAGATACTACCGCCGACAACAACACAACGACAACAACAACAACACCACTAACGACTGCAATCACGACGAAATACCACAACAACAATAATGAGGAGGAAACGAGTAAAAGAACATCTAGGTTAATAATGGCCGAACTTTTCTAAACATGGCGCGTCGAAATTTTTGTTTTTAGTTATGTTTCTTAAGTTAGCGTCACAAGTATAAACACATTTTAGTTTTAGGTAAATGTTTACAGATTAGCTTTTTATACGAGGCTGCATCGATCAGAGGTTAAGGTCTTCGGTTCACGACCGGGTGTGCGTTCTGTCCTTGAGCAAGACACTTTATTTATCGTTATTCCAGGTCACGCAACTTGCAAAAGTGAGATGTACTTGAAATTCAAAGGAACATCCTCGTCCCATTCCGTATGTGCGCGATATGGTGATCTCATATCAAGATAAACAGCGTATGACCTTGCAGGTGAGGGCTCAGAATTTTCCTCAGTTCGAGTAGCCCATCCCGCTCAAAACGTCCTTGAATAAGGGTCGTTTAAAGATGTTGAACGAAACACCCGTTTTTTCCAGAGGTGAATTATCCAAACCGCAAAGAATTCCTTTCAACACTTGGCTATGATGCTCCCCTACTACTTCTGCTCGTGATCAGAGATGCACATATCGTCAGCCACCAAGGGACATGCTCAAAAGGTTAAGGTCAAGCAAGTGACAAGCAAATGTGTGGTATTGACTAGAATATTTGCTGTATCCCATCTTTTATACCAACTATTATGAGGGCATTATTATTATTATTATTATTATTTATATTGTTGTCATTGAATATTGTTTTTTGATAGAATACAACGTGAACACAGACTCAGATGCTATTTAAAAAAAAAACAGATTAAATTGTTTACTTTGCGGCCATTGTTCATTTTTGTTCTTGTTTTTTTTTGTTCTTTTTGCCTATTTACTTTTTATCTTAATAATTCTCTTCGTGTTATTTGCGATTTTTTAACCGTTTTTTTTTGTTTCTGTTTTGTTGTTTAATTTTCGTCTTTAATGTTTTTTTGTTATTGCTGTTGTTCTTCGTGTTGTTTAACCTTTATTTTTTTTCTTTTGTTTCAGTCATTGGACTGCGGCCATGCTGGGGCACCCTCTTGGAAGGTTTAAGTCGAACAAATCGACCACCAATACATTTTTTAAAAGTCTGATGCATGTTCTATTAATCACTATCGGTCCATAGCACTAAGTTTCTTGTCTTAATGTTTTCAGTCCAAATTCCGCTGAGGTCGACTTTCCCTTTCAACATTTCCGGGTCGATAAAGTAAATACCAGTTGAGCACCCCAACACTAAATACTGGCTTTGCCCAAAAATTCGAAGCCAATATTTCTCGAAGGCAATGATGTCTGGTAGAATCGACAGTACGCCGAGCAAGATGCTTACAGGTATTTGATCCATTTTAACATTCCTCCGAGTTTAAATTTCTCCGAGTTCAACTTTGACTTTGATACTTTCGGGGTTCATAAAATAAGTACCAGTTGAATACTGGGGTCAATGGTGTCATCTAGCCTCCCGCATTAAATTTAAGGCCTTTTGCCTACAGTAGAAGAAATTATTTAATGATAGATGAAACATTTTGTTGCTTTTTTTTTCTTTTTATTTCAACGGGTCAGGCAACAACATAGAGGTTGCGATAACTAATATCATTTATTGAATTATTTTTTTTGTAATTATTGCCGTTTATGTTGTCTGTGTTTCTATCCTTTGTACTCCTTGACATCTTCTCGAACTTATTTGCAACAATTTTTTGTAAATATTTACTCTGTGTTTATTTGATGTAGTTTTCCTCCTCTGAAATTGTGGTATAGCGGACTGGAGAAATATTTATCTGTTCATCAACACAGAACAATCTGATGAACTTTCATCGTTAACCAATCGGTCAACAAGTGCATCGCAGGAGAGGAGGGTAAGTTTTAGATGGGTGTGATGGGGGGCGCCACTACTGCGTACATAATCTGTATGTACGTGTGTGTATGACAAAAAAATGAGTACATGTGAACAAATGTGTGTGATTCTGAATCTGTTCGTCTGTCTACGTCTGTTCAAAACACACCTGATACATATACACATTTATACGTATACACACATATATATATATACATATATATACGAATATATATACATATATATATGTGTGTATATATATATATGTATATATGTATACTTATATATATATATATATATATATATATATATATATATATA
>NC_069003.1:2449746-2450074 GCF_001194135.2 Octopus bimaculoides
ATTATTGGACGCTCAGGAAAGGAAAGAGAGAGTGTATGACGTTTCGGGCGTACACATGTACATACATACCTGCACCTATGTATATATCTAGGAGTGTAAAAGGATATATGCATGTATATGATTTAATATACACGTATGTATGTGTAAATATATATAAACGTATGTGCGTGTGTTTTGCGTATGTATTTGTGTAAGTCTTAATGTTTCTCTACATCGTAAATAAAACGTATCTACAAATCTCTCTGTGAGCATCTCTCTCTCTATCTCTCTCTCTCTCTCTCTCTCTATATATATATATATATATATATATATATATATATATATATAT
>NC_069003.1:2450397-2450863 GCF_001194135.2 Octopus bimaculoides
ATGTATGTATGTATGCATGTATGTATGTATGCATGTATATATGTATGTATGTATGTATGTATGCATGTATATATGTATGTATGTATGCATGTATATATGTATGTATGTATGTATGTATGTATGCATGTATATATATATATGTATGTATGTATGCATGTATGTATGTATGTATGTATGTATCTGACGAGGAACGGAGAAAAATAGAGTAAATCATGAGTGCAGATGCACAGTTGATTCTATTTGTGTGTTCAATAGATAATACATTAATTTCTGTGTGCGTTGCTATGTTTATCTATATGAAAGACAACAAGGGCGTAAGATATGTATGTGTATGTGCGTGTGTGTGTGTGTGTGTGTATGTGTGTGTGTAAGTATGTATGTAAGTATGTATATGTATATGTATATATGTGCATGCATATATATATATATATATATATATATATATATATATATATATATATATATA
>NC_069003.1:2451992-2454653 GCF_001194135.2 Octopus bimaculoides
ATAGACAGACACATAAGTATACAGACACATACATATATGTATGTTCTCGTGTAAGAATAAATATCGTATGCGTAGTATATGACCATATCTTTTAAGTGTAAATGAGTATGCGTGTCTGCATGTCTGTATATGTATTAATATATGTGTGTGTATGTGTATGCGTGTGCCTGTGTGTGCGTGAGAGAGAGAGAGAGAGAGAGAGAGAGAGAGAGAGAGAGCGTGTGTAAACGCACAAAGTATCCAGTACATTCAACGAAAGAAGTATCACCTAAATTTGTTGAAAACAAAAGTCCACAAAACACTACTCTGAGTTTCTCGTTGTCGATTTTCGGACGATTAGAAAAAGAGCAATCTGGAATTTGGAATGGTTGAACGTAAAATGTTTTAGCACCAGCACGTAAGCTGATTGGTAGATTTGGAATAGAAGTAACGACAGAACTTTTCGATGTTAAACAACGATGTTAAACAACTTCCAATAGTCAGGTCGATACTGTGTGGTAAGTAGCTTGCTTACGAACCACATGGATCTGGGTTCAGTTCCATTGCGTGGCAACTTGGACCAGTGTCTTCTACTATAGCCTCGGGCCGACCAAAGCCTCGTGAGTAGATTTGGTAGATGGAAAATGAAAGAAGTCCGTCGTATATATGTATATATATATATGTAAGTGCGTGTATATGTTTATGTGTCTGTGTTTTTTAAGGTTACCTATTGTGTCCCAAGTGCTAGAGACTGAACATACATTATAACTCATAAAATACCTGTAATGGAGCAAAAAACAAAGAGCTGCGTAAATGTTATCAAGCAATATTATTTGATCGATCGGTTGAACTTCTCAAAAGAAACGATACATAAAAATCAAGTTATAAATAAACAACAAAAAGGTCTGTAAATAGAGCAGAGCAGATAACCATCGACAAAAGGACGTGTGCGCACTCAAAAGTACATGAACTGGTAGTGACCGATACTATACAACGATAGCTCTCTTACCATGTTAATAGTGTGGTGTTTGTGTGTACGGAGTTTGAGTGTAAGGGGTTGGAGATGGAGCTGTGAGAGTGAAGCTGAAGGTGTATTCACGTGCATAAAATATATTCTCCAGCTTTCTCTCTCTTTCCCCCTCTGTCTTCATATATATATATATATATATATATATATATATATATATATATATATATATATATATATATATATGTATATGTATATATATATATATATATATAGTATTTATATGTAGATTATGTATGTATATGTGTATATGTTTATGTGTGCATATGTATGTATGTGCGTGTGTATGCATGTGTATGTATATGTATATATATATATTATATGTGTGTATGTGTGTGTATGTACGTGTCTGTGTGTGTGTACGCAGTGTATATATATACTGCATATATATGTATATATATAAATATATATAAATATATACACTCATATATACGATTGTGAGAGAGCGTGTAAGTATGTGTCAGTTTGTGATTGACAGAATAAAAGCATGGAGAGAAAAGCTCTCTAAACAAACAGTAGCGGAAGAAGAAGAAGAAGAAGAAGAAGAAGAAGAAGAAGAAGAAGAAGAAGAAGAAGAAGAAGAAGAAGAAGAAGAAGAAGGTGATGGTGATGATTATGATGATGACGATGATGATTATGAAGAAGAGGGAACAGGAGGAGGGAGGAGAAGGAGGGAGGAGGAAAAGGAGGAGGAGGAGGAGGAGGAGGAGGAGGAGGACGAGGAGGAGAACGACGACGACGACGACGACGATGACGAGGGAATGTAAACGGTCAGTTTATAAAGAGACTAAGAGAATGAGATATTAGGTAGAGAATCAGAAACGAACGCAAAAATGTACAAACAAATAAAAAAAATCAAAAGACATACATAACAGACAAGAATACAGAGACCTACCAAAAGACAAAAGAAGGTTTTTACCTACGAAAAGTACTTTAATGGAGTAGAATCATTCCAGAAAGAAATCAATATAGAAAACATTTGCAACGAATAGATAACTATGTGCGCTGGTGATTAGGTATAAAAGATATTTTCTGTCTTCAGGGTTTATTTTTTGATCGATCAAACTGAAGACATCATGTTTAGACTGGTGCTATCAACGGTATGTGTTGAAGTTTACCGAGACAGCAACATTTTATATATTCCTAACTAAAACAAAAGCTGTTGAAACACCGAAACAAAATGGCTTCCAAATTGATTGTATGCAGACGACATTTTGTAACGTGATTCATCAAGGCTTCATCACATCCCAATAGTAATCAACGCAATATTCCTTGCTTGTGTAGTAAATTGTGTGTAAATCTGTATGCATTTAAGTATGTACGCACGTATGGAATCTATGTAAACGTGAGTGCGTCTGTATGCGCTTGCATGTTTCTATATATGTATATAAATGATTCATCAAGGTTTCTTCACATCCCAATAGTAATCAACCGAATGTCTTCTTTGTAGAGTATATATGGTTTGAGTTTTGTATGTATATGTGTGCTCACCTTTGCATGTGCAACCCTCTCTCTATATATATATAAATATATATATTTCTCTCTCTCTCTCTCTCTCTTTATCTCTCTTCCACTCTGTCTATCTCTATCGCTCCGTCTGTATCTCTCACGTCCTCTCTTTTTCTCTGTGTGTGTGTATATAGATATATATATAT
>NC_069003.1:2455060-2455464 GCF_001194135.2 Octopus bimaculoides
ATATATATATATATATATATATATATATATATATATATATATATATATATACATATATAAATATACTTATAGCAATATATGCACACACCTGTATATACATATAGAGAGAATCGTGTAGAAAGGCAAAAGACCATACATACATATATATATTCATTGATTTATACATATATATAACATATATCGATGTATACTATTATGCATAGATAACGTTAGGGTATATATGTGGTGTTGTGTGCGTGCTGTTATGCATCTGCAAGAAGCAGATATGCAATGCAAATATATATGCACTAGCATACGAAAGCATATACACCACATAGCTATATATATATATATATATACATACGTAAAACAAATATACGCGGATAAGTGTGTGATGTAGGACGCATTGTGCATCGCTGTCCGCC
>NC_069003.1:2455835-2458041 GCF_001194135.2 Octopus bimaculoides
GTGTGTGTATCAACACGTACTTCATCTGAAAAACAAATTTCACAAAAACATTCATATTAAAATAAAACATCATAATGAAATAAAAAAAATAAACACAAGTAAATGCGATTTATAGAGACATTTCATGTGTGCGTGTGTGTGTGTTTGTGCATATATATATATATATATATATACATACATACATATATATAGACATATATATATATATGTGTGTGATTATGTATGTATATATATATATATATATACCCATATGCACGCCGAGATACTCATATATAAAACAGAAAAGAATGCAAGACGGGAAAATAAAGGGAAGAAAAATCAATAAGTATTAGTACAAAGACAAAAATAACAAAATATGCACAGCACACATAGGTCCGCACACATGTAGACGCTCACACAGACACACATACGTACACAGAATGCGCACACAGACACGCACGCACAAAAATACTTAAAAATACATAGTTAACTCTTGACAACCATACGCACACAGACCTTACCATGTGCGTACATACCTTAGGAAGAAATACAAAAAAGGAAACTTCCCTCTCTACTCTACACACCACCCATCTAAACCTCCGCTCTCCTGCCTAAAAGCAAAAGATATACAAAAGTGCATTAAAAATCTATTCTAATGTATAAATACTAAAATGGTTTCCGCTTTATTATTTTTCGTTAATGAAGATATGTTTTTTCTAAACTTATCTTTTATCTGCGTGTTTTCTTTTAATAATAAATGATCGCGTATATTCCTCTAATTGTCTGTATTGTCCAAAACTTTCGATCGACTGATCCTCTCTGAATTATCTCCCTTGATTTTGTTTTTAGATTTTTAACAATACTTACCTTAGCTGGAATTATTTTTCTTGATTGATTCTTGATTGATTCCTTCTATATCGTCAGTTTACAGAATTTTTCTAATTCTTTATAAGTGCAGCCAAAACTGTGTGTTCAAGAAGTTCACTCGCAACTACGTAGTTTTGATCCGAGTTCATGTCCCTTATACGGTAAATTTCTTCTACTCAAGCTCCGGGTCGACCAATGGCTTCTGAGTGGCTTTGTTATACTGAAATTTTCTGGATTCCTGTCTTACACGAATATGTGCGTGGGGTTGTGTATGTGTGAGTGTGTTTTACATATGAGTTTGTATATTGATTTCAAGTTTTGGCACAAGGCCAGCAATGTCGATGGAGGTGTTAAATCGATTATTTTATCAACCTCAAAAGGATGCAAGACAGTCTACTTCGCAAGAATATATTGATTTCTAATTTTGTCACAAAGCCTGAAATTTGGAGAAAGGGTTAAGTGGATTACATCGACCAAAAGAATGAAAACCAAAGTCGACTTCAGCAGCATTTGAACTCAATGCGAGATACCGTTAAGCGTTTTTCCAGGTGTGCTAACGATTCTACCAGATCGCCACCTTTGAAACAAAAATGATAACAATAAAAATACGGTCTCATCATTTATTCATACTTTACCGAAATATTTTCCCATCTACAAATATTATAGATTAACAGAATAAGGCAAAATTAACCAGGTCGAAACCAAATTTTAATCAAAGATCAGCGTGACTATGGTACCACTTCGAGACTTCCGTTGTCTTACTGACTAAATTTTTTTTTTTTAATGTGTCGAATGTGAAATACAAGATCATCCCTCAAGCCAGACGCCATCACTATATTAAATATATCCTGATGTTTTTTTTTTTTTAGAGTAAATTACAGTAACCTTTCTTTATCCTTTCCATTATCTCACTAGTAAAACATTATGATTATAAATATTGGAAGTGAAATAATAGATCAAAGATTCAGTTTTCTTTTAAACCATCCAACCACGCCAGACCACAAAAATATATTAAATGAAACCGATTTTGTTCTTTCTTGGTTTTATTTAATCAATACTAAATAACAATAAACAATGTAAACAAACTATTTACTTTTAACCAGGACAACCGAAACGGCACCTCTTTCAAACGTCAATTGTCTGATCCACAAGATATTATTAAAATATAATTAGTGCTGAATGTGAAAGAATATTTAAAAAATTCATTTTTTTATGCCAAATCCCACAGCGATATTAAAAACTATGTAAATATAAATAATAGATATATAATTGTATATAAGAGCGCATCTCTGTATACATGTACAGATGTATAAGCATGTTGATTTGCGTATGTTAAAGATGTGTATACATTTGTCATATA
>NC_069003.1:2459499-2461001 GCF_001194135.2 Octopus bimaculoides
TATATATATATATATATATGCGTCTGTAAATATGTGTATGTCTGTACAAGGAGCATCGCTACGGTTGAACGGTAATTAGTGACCTAAGAAGCTACAAAAATGATAAACCGCAGGGCTATCGTGCTCGACTTCTGAAACGCGATAGCTTTAGACACAAATCTACTCCGTTCAGAGACACAATGGCAACGCAAATGCTTCCTTTATCATCAAAGACAGCATTTTTCTCCTACTACTAACTAGAAATACTAATTTCTTTCATTTTAAACAGCTGTCGTAGCTGTAAGAATTTTGAAGCTCAATAACGACAGCAACGCAATCTCTAAACATTTCACAGCACAAGAAGCTTATATTATTTTCCTGTCATGAATGATATTCTTCGCTGTTAATGAAACGCGCGTGGGATGATGTAACTAAATGTTTTATGAACAAACTCACCTGCCTTGTATTTTATCGTATGCATCAGGTGTGTTGATGTGTGCAGCGTTTCAGCGGAAAAACCTAAAGTTATATAAAAACATGTTCTGGCCATACAAATATTTAAATGTATGGATACACTATATATGCAAAACTAAAAAATGGTTAACAATTTCATACGTGTGGGAATCTAATATAGCAACGGAAATAACCCGACATATTTAGTATAGCTTACTGTGTAAGCGTGTGAGTGTGTATGTGTGTGTGTGTCTCATACACACACATACACACACACCGCTTGACAACCGGACTTGGTTTGTTTACCAAGACCTGTTGTCACTTAGCATTTCATCAAACAATGGCCGATAGAATAAGTACCAGGCCTTTAACAAATAAGTCCTTCAGTCAATTCATTCGATTAAAGGAATTCTTCAAGGTGATACCCCAGCTTGGCCAGTCAAGTGACCGAAACAAGTAATAGATAAAAGACATTCGAAGGTTCTTCTATTCGATATCGAATAAGAATACATCGAAGACAGCTGTCGTCTGCCATAATAACGTAAGAGAATCTAACGGATCCGAAGACGACATTTACATCTTAAATCGTCCACCATTCCAAAGTAGGAAGCGACCATGCAACATTATTTAGCTTCGCACTTCCATTTTCGTTAAATTTTAATCGAATATTATTAAGAAATATTTTTCCAACGAGCAGATTCAACTGTTCTGCACACCATGTACAACCCTCGTCAAGTCCCACCCAGAACCTCTCTGCACAACCAGCTTATCTTACGCCATCACTTTTAATATCCATGAAAACTCATTCACATAGAATTTATTAAATAATGCATGTATGCGTGACACACTTGCATACGTAAATAAATACATACATACATACACATATACACAAATACATACATACACATATATACATACATACGTACATAATTACGCACATACATACGTGCATACATATAAACATACATGCATATATATCTACGTACGTACATATATACATTCATATATCGGATACATACGTATGTACATACATATATACATACACATACCGCATACGTATGTATCCCTGT
>NC_069003.1:2461176-2461965 GCF_001194135.2 Octopus bimaculoides
TATATATATATTATATGCAAACACATATGTATCTATATGTATATATTTATATATTTACACACACACACACACACACACACACACACACACTTATACATACAAATGTGCACGTATAGTAAAAGCTTCATAGATATAATACATACATCCTTATGTGTATGTGTGTACACATACATATATACACACATACATACGTCTAAACGCATGTATTATTCTACGTGTGTGTGTCCATGTAAGCATACGTGATTTCACATATGTAAAGTTTCATACATTTTATTACATTACTAAAACCCATTTGAATCTACAGAAACAGCCAATTTCTTTCTTATTTTTTTCAATTTGACTTATCCTTGTTACATATTCTAATCTCATTCCTCTTATTATTTATTCGCCACCACCATCACCAACACCACCAACAACAACAACAACACCACAGTCGCCATCACCCTGTTTTATTTATTTTTTTTCCTTCATTTTAATTTTGGTTTTCTTCTTAAACAATATTATTTTATAGTTTTTTTGTATTCACCACCAACAAAGGCGAAATTCAGCAATTCTGAATTCCTACGAGTTACAACATTTCTTAAAATATTTCTATACCAGCATGCATCTCCAGGAATATTTGCATAATTTAAAATATTCCAATTCCTCGTCAAAGTAAATACTCTTACAATGGCCTAATTAATTGGGAACTTACGTATACAGCTCAAAGTCACACTGTATATTCCATAATGAATGCTAATACGTGATATATATATATATATATGTATATATATATATATATATATATAT
>NC_069003.1:2465072-2467791 GCF_001194135.2 Octopus bimaculoides
CTGTATACATAAGTGTTTGATTTGGACAAGATTTTCTGTTTCAAATTCATAAAAGTCATATTTTTCAAAGCAGAAAGTTATTCGACGTTGTTTCCGGTGGCATTTTAAAAAGAATTTCTGGTGTGAATGACTCGGATAAAAGCATCAGATGCAAGGCCAAAATATATTTCAGTGGAGGTCTTAATATAAGTACGTCGACTTAGTAGATTGCATTTTGTTTAAACGACCTTTGGCTAAAATGCTCTCAGATTGGCCTCCAAGTGATGGAAATAGCTGTAGTCTAGTTGTTGTTGTTGCTGTTGTCATTGTTACAACCGTTGCATTTGCTGCTGTTCATGCTGCTGTTGCTACTTCTACCGTTGCTTGCTAATTCTTCATGTGAGAATACGCAATCATTCGTGTTTATGAGCTGCTAATGAACTTCCGCCGTCTTCATAAGGACGAGAGAAAAGCGCGAAAGACAACGACAAGAGGAACAGAAACGGCCATTACTACTACTACTACTACTACTACTACTACGAGGAAACAAAGAAAAACAACAACAGCAGCAGTTGCAGCAGTTGCAGCAGCAGCAGCACTGGAGGGAACACAAATATACAACAAAAACAAACGAAACTACATATCGGTGAATAGAAAGTGAAAAGAGATATGAACAATGCGTATATTTCTGAATTAATCATGTATACACACACAAACACGTACACACCAACATACGCACGCACACGCACACATACACACACACAAATATATTTATATATGTGTGTGTATATGTATATATGTATACGAATATATATATATATATATATATATATATATATATATATATATATGTATGTTTATATATGTATATTTATATATATGCAAACACACATATATAAATATATATGAGAATATACATGCATGTATGGATGTATGGATATATATGCGTGCGTGCGTGCGTGTATGTGTGTATGTGTGCGTGCGAGTTGGTGATGGAAAGATATTCTTTCATTGAGTGTTTCATTACAAATAAATAAAAATGTGTATATTTAATGAAACACTTTCGGGAAAAGCATTTTAGAACTTTGTATTTCCATACATCTATGCATAAATACATAAGCACACATACAAATACATAAATATCGATAGGTAGATAGATAGATACATACATACATACATACATACATACATGCATACACATATATATATGCATATACATATATATATATATATATATATATATATATATATATATACATATAAAACATATGTGGCTCATATATATATACACGCCACACACACAAACGTGTATATATGCCACATGAGAATGTAACAAAGCAGCGGTGCCCCAGCGTGGCCGCAGCTTTGAGCTGAAACCGGTACGAGAATACAGAGAATGTATGTATAGATGCATATATATCTCTCTTTCTCCTTGTATGTGTGTGTGTATGTATATATATATATATATATATGCATTTATGTATAAATTTATATGTATATCTATATACGCATATGTATATATTTATATATGTATACTTATGTATGTATATATATATATATGTATATATGTACAAATATATATACATATATATATATGTACGTATATATATTCATATATTTATACATATATATACATATATAGCCATGCATATATATCCATATGCACATGAATAGACATACACACACACATATGAATATGTATATATATATATATATATATATATATATATATATATATATATATATATATATATACACACACATACGTATGTATGCATGTCTATGTGTATGATTGTATGTATATATATATATATGCATGCATGTGTGCATAAAATGCACATGTAAAGTATTGGAATATACATACCACTCTATATTAAATGAAATATCATGGTCCCGGGTGGGGGAGGGTGGTGACAGTGTTTGAGGTGTGAAATTAGTGGAAATATGTTCATTGAATATATTTTTCGAAAAACACTTAAGAATTTTCTACTGGTTTTCATATTGGAAATGGTTTTGCAATGAGTTCGATTGTGAGTGTGTAAAACGTGTATTTGTGCGTGCATGTACGTGTATGTATGTTTTGTCGGTGTAGTTGTATGTATTTACGTATAGGATCTTATATATATATACATATATATATATATATATATATATATATAGACATACAATAAAGTATGGGGGATTAGGTGTGGGAGAGATTAAGAGAGAAAGAGGAATGCACAGCAATGCAGGTTGAGATACAGAAAATATACAATATACATACAGTTATGGATGCATGCATGTATACATACACATATGTACATACCTGCATTCATACATATATACGTACATGCATACATGCATATATACATATATACGTAGATACATACAGATTGACAATGTGGGAGAAAGAGGGCCGGGCTGAGTAAGAGGAAAAGAACTTTGTAGGAAGATGCAGATATATATATATATATATATATATATATATATATCATAAATATATAGGGATTGACAGTAACCTGCTTCTCCAACATACTGAGAATTCAGAAATAGCAGCCAAAGAACTACTGATTCCAAAACTACAAATTATTACTCTAAATTGATAGCGATATTCTTGATACACACAGAACAAAAAACAGTAGAGAAGAGTAAAAAAACCACCTGCCTTTAGTTAATTTAGTATGATCGTTTCACAGTTAAGAGTAAAGAATACTCTATTCTAATCTTCAGCTAAATATTCTAATAAATTTGTTAATGTCTA
>NC_069003.1:2468825-2470758 GCF_001194135.2 Octopus bimaculoides
ATATATATATATATATAGAGAGAGAGAGAGAGAGAGAGATAGATAGATAGATAGATAGATAGATAGATAGAAAAGGGTTTCTTCGATGTATGGATGAGATGTTTAGCCTTGGTCATCTTGGTGCAGTTTGAACTCAAAGTCGACCTCGTCGGAATTTGAACTCTGAACGTAACAGCAGATGAAATACCGCTAAGCATTTCGCCCGGTGTGCTAACGGTTCTGACAGCTCGTTGCCCACAGTTGTAAAATACAATTGGCGCTCCGTCGATTACGACGACTAGTATTCAATTGATCATATCAACGGAACAGTCTGTTCGCGCTGTTCAAGGCGAAAGTGGCTGAGCACACTACAGACACGCGTGCCCTTAACGTAGTTCTGAGTGTGATTCAGCATGACACAGAGTGTGACAAGGCTGGTCCTTTGAATTACAAGTACTCCTCATTTTTGCCAGCTGAATGGAATGGGGCAGCGAGGAATAAAGTGTCTTGCTCAAAGACTCAAGGCACTGCCGGGAATCGAACTCAAAACCTTCCGTTAAGCCGAATGCTTAAATCACTAAGCCACGTACCTTCAAATCACCGCAAGACCATCATAAAAAGACCAACAGCAGCACTGGTAAAAGCACCACTATCGACGCCATCTTTAACACCAACGACGCCATCTTTAACACCAACAACGCTATATTTAACACCAACGACACCATCTTTAACACCAACGACGCCATCTTTAACACCAACGACGCCATCTTTAACATCGACGACGCCATCTTTAACACCAACGACGCCATCTTTAACACCAACGACGCCATATTTAACACCAACGACGCCATATTTAACACCAACGACGCCATATTTAACACCAACGACGCCATCTTTAATACCAACGACGCCATCTTTAACACCAACGCCGCCATCTTTAACACCAACGCCACTATAACCAATGGAATTACCAGCAAATGAACTACCAGCGACAGTCTGACCATCAACAACAACGCCGCCATTTCAGCGACGATGTATCAGCGATCAACGCTAACGCTGCCGCCACCACAGAAACGACGACCCACCACCAATTATAGCCATTAGTACCAATGCCACCAGAAACACCAGCAACAACAACATCAACAACAGCGTCAGCCACACAGTCACCAATCCTCAACACAACCACCACCACCGCCAACACCGTCAAATGCCCACAACACCTGATTCACATCAATAAAGATCTAAGTCTATTTTGATCAGTAAAAGTTTTGCTGTTTTTGTTGGTGTTTTTTGTGCTAGTTTTGCTGTTTGTTTTTCGGGAGTTTTAATTTTTTTATCTTATTTTATTTTATTTATTTTTTTCGTCTTTGTCTTAACATGTCTTTGAAGAATGTTCAGAACTTTTCTTTCTACAATAGCTGCAAGCTTTCTCGAAAGATCTATTTCCAAGTTCCTTGGCCTACATAATCTTCAACTTGTGTGTTCCTCTCCCCCAACACCACCACCACCACAACCTCTCAACCTTCCCCACCCTCCATCCCTCATCCCCACTTCAACTCGCCCACGAAATTCCTCGCAAGTTTCACCCACCTCCCCACTTCGACTCACACATAATTTCTACTTAATTTCTCGAAAACGAAAACAAGCAAATAAATAAATAAAATCAGCAACGAAAATAAAAATTATCATCATCATCATCATCGTCATCGCCAATATCATAATCTTCGCTATCATTATAGTCATCGTTAATATGTGATATATATATATATATATATATATTTATACATATATGCATGTATATATATATGAGAATGTATATGCGTGGGTTCCTACATGCGCGTGTGAAATATGTTCTACCATTAAATATGAATACGGGAAGATATAGATATGTGTCAGAATATATACTGTGTATATGTGCAAATATATATATATATATGTATGTATGTATATATAT
>NC_069003.1:2471622-2480292 GCF_001194135.2 Octopus bimaculoides
CACCGTGGTTAAGTGTCTTCTACTATAGACTCGAACCGACCAAAGCCTTTTGAGTGGATTTGGTAGACGGAAACTGGAAGAAGACCGTCGTATATATACGGGGAAGATTTATGATAATTAAAAATAGAAGAGACACAACCAAAAATGTTCATTTCTACTCTAGATACAAGGGTCAAAATTGTATGAAGTGGGACAGTCGATTAGATTGACCCCAGTACGTAACAGGTACTTGATTTATCGACCTAGAAAGGATAAAAAGCAAAGTCGACCTCGGCGGAATTTGAACACAGAACGTAAAGACAGACGAAATACCGTTAAGCATTTTGCTCGGCATGCTAAGGTTTCTGCCAGCTCGCTGCCTTGATTACAAGCAAAAATTTTGTTGGTGTTGAATTTGCAATGAAGGAGCCTTGGACCTAGGTTAGAAACCGGCCTTTCCTCTATTGGCAAGAAATCTTGAAATAAAACTTGATACATACATACATACATACATACAAACAATTGTAGATTTGCAAGTGTGCATATATGTTTAATGATATCTAAGTTCAAATTCTGCCGACGTTGATTTTACATTTCACCCTTTCAGGGGTCGATTAAATAATTACCACTTGAACACTGGAGTCGATATGATCAGTTTAACCCCCCCACCCCCACGAAGTTGCTGGTTCTAACACCAAAAGTTGAAACCAAGATAATGTATTTATAGTTAGACAGGAATGCAAATGGAGAAGTAGACACGTAAGGAATTAAGTTGAGAGAGAGAGAGAGAGAAATAAATAAATAGGTGAAGAGACAGAAAAACAAGCAGATAGATTCATGCATACATACATGGATAGATAAGTAGATAGATAGATAGATAGATAGATAGATAGATAGATAGATAGATAGACACACACATACATACACACACATATATACATACATTGCTTTGCATGTACGTACGTAAATATTTACATATTTTTACATATATCTGTGCATCTATGTATACATATGTGTGTGCTTGTATCTAATTAATCAATTCAATTCAATCACATAATTCGATAAATGTTATTATCATTGTATTCAGGACGAAAATTTCATTTCAGCTGAAATCATTTCATCGTTTCAAATAAAATATTAAAACAATAAATTCATGGCATATAATTCAATATCATGAATTATATAAAACAAAATATACAGTAATGATGACGGATGCTATACATAGTATAAAATAATAATAATAATAATAATAATAATAATAATAATAATAATAAATATTCAGACAAATACATAACAAAAACACCAGGACTTACAAATATATATAACATACAGAACATTGCACTACTGGGCACAGCACACATCCTACGCAAAACACTTTCAATACAGTAACCATAAGAGCATCACAGCAAACCACAGCACATACCCAAGGCACACAGAGCTGCGCTCGGTAGTGAAGTGAAAGCACGTTATAAAAATAAAACTACTGAACAATAATAATAATAATAATAATAATAATACATTAGGTACATTTATAGCAATAAGGACGGAACAGGCTAAATCATAATGACATATTTTGATATATAACATAGATACTATTCAGTAGTATAATGTTTTCTGAGTCGTTTTGTGTTTGTGTGTGTATGTGCGTATGTACATCTGTGTGTATGTGTATGCAACCAAGAAAGCATTATATTTAGTTATGTACATGCACGTATAAATATTCAAGAACTCCTAAAATATTCCTGCTTCTTCAGACAAAACGAAAGTTATGTCCGAAAGTATGATAGCCGTACATAACATAGACACCATTCTAATAATATCACCAATTCCTCTACGAAAACCAATTGCAGTATTTACTTTGCAGTTAATTTAGATTCAAAAGAAATAACTTTTAGCGAAAATGTAGACGAAAGATTAGAAGCTTTAGCATTACGTATACCATAAGTTACACTTAAAGATCATAAAGATAATTTTCTTGCCAACCCCAAATGCAGAGTAATAAATCTTGCAAGATGTGTAGTAGGTATGCTTAGTAAAAATATTTTAGATTAATCATTTTGAACGTTAAACATATCATTTCGTTTCTGTTATGTAATTATCTTTTGTCTTGCCTTGAGGTGGTTATGATCGATCATAAGCACATTTTTAAACTCGTGGAATTAGATATAGTGGAGATATATCGCCTATAACTACATCTTTTCTTCAAGATGCTTTAAAATTCGGTAGTGGTTTTATTCTAACTAGTAATTTCGTCATTACTATTATCATGCGTTCCAAGAATTCTTTCCTCTTTTACGGTGATACGTTTTGAGTTAAACGTAGTGACCAGGAATTGTTTAATGCAGCATTGGAATAATAGGATGAAGATCAGGTTTTTAAAATGATTTATTTTATACTTATTGTGAAAGCAACCCAGCTTTTTAGTTTTCGGTCTTTACCGTAATGATGGACTCCTTTCCGAAATACGAATAGCCATAAAATGGATAGTTAGGAATGTGTTCATTAACAAATTCTGCAAGATAATAATCACAGAATATTCTAATCTACGCATTGCTTCAGATCTAGATATGGACACTGGCAAATACTGCAGTTATAGCAAATATAACGAGAGATTTAATTTTATTACCATAAATTCCAGCAAACATCCAGTAAACCTGAATAAGTTCGTTAATAAGAATCGTAAAAAGAATCCTTTATTCAGTGAATATTCTTTGCTTAATGTTTATAAAAACACTTGTTTTCGTTTATTATACATTCAATAGACACTCTAACCACTGAGCCATACGCTTTCACTTTACCCTTTTCTTTACACTCGATACATACACACGCATGCAGACACACACGCGCATTAAAACACACACACCTCAGGCGCATAAATATGCCTACACACTCAGGCGCTTAAACAAACATACGTCAATAGCAGAGTTTTGGTATCCAGCCTGCACAGCTCTGATGGCATTCATTGGGACCAATTTTCAACGCCTGGATGACCTTGCTGTCGCCAACCTTCATCTGGTATTTTCCTCATGGTCGTACATGTTTTCACCAACTCGGCTTTTATGGCAGTGATGAGAGTTAAAAATTATTGCTCTTGACCTGGTAGCACGTACCGTGGTTTTGATAACGGTTAGATTTGCCAATCAAGTCACAGCCAAATGCAAACTTTGTCTCAGCACTCCCAACCCATGTCCCAGGACATCGAGGATTTCACCACTGAAGTGAAAGAGGTGGGTGCTGTACAAGCTTTAAGCTAGGGTTCGTTTGAAGCAAAGTAGACTGAAGCAATGTAAAATGAATCCCCTTGCTCAAGAATAGAAGGCTCCGATCAGTTCAGGAATAGAAACCACAACCTTATGATTTGAGCTCAACACCCTGGTCACTTGGCTACACATATTCACACACACATACACACACAGAGAAACGCACACAAACACGCAAACAAACACACGCGTGCGCAGACATTTATGTACAACTATATACATATATAGGTATGTGCTTGCATCTATACACATATATACATGCGTGTGCAAACTTTATCAACATACAAAGATAGATAGATAGATAGATAGATAGATAGATAGATAGATAGATAGATAGATAGATAGATAGGTAGGTAGGTAGGTAGGTAGATACAATGTAGTGACCTGTCCAAACTGAAGCCAAAATAATGCCACAATGCCTTGTATGCTAAAAGGAGCTTGTCGCCCTAGAAATTAGATGGGTTGTTGCTGGAGGTGAATAATAATTAGTGCCTCTCCTGGAAATAGGTGAACTGCAGCAGGATATTACAATTCAGTTTCTAACGTTAAAAATCATTTTCTTACCATTTTTCCCATTTTTCTAAGATGTCCAAACCATTTGTGTAAAATTTGATCCGACTCCACTTTTTTTTTATTTATCATTATCAAATTTGTTTTACACAAACGAGAGCTGACTAAGTGAAGATGTGTCGACAATAAGGGAACCTTAGTTTCGCTATGGAATGAGTTTTCTTAACGCATGATTACGTATTGCGGACAATGCTTTGAATACAGGGGAAATATTCTGGAGGGAGTCGGGAAACTAAAGAATAGAAACGAGACAGATTGCCTGAACGTGGTATAAAAGGGCAAGAAAAAATTATTTCCACCCTAAGAAACAATACAGATTTCTAATATCCTCATGTACTGGTCTTCCTTATTCGCATAAGAGTATATATATATTATATATTTAATAATAGATAGATCGTGGATAAACAGACAGACTGACTGACTGATTGACCGACAGACAGACAGATAGATATAATACTCTTCTACTTCTTCTTCTTCTCATTATTATTATTATTATTATTATTATTATTAAGGCAGCGACGTTAGCGTGGCGGGCGAAATGCTTAGCGGTATTTCGTCTGCCGTTACGTTCTGAGTTCAAATTTCCCCGTGGTCGACTTTGCCTTTCATCATTTCGGGATCGATAAATTAAGTACCAGTTACGCACTGGTGTCAATGTAATCGACTTAATCCCTTTGTCTGTCCTTGTTTGTCCCCTCTATGCTTAGCCCCTTGTGGGCAATAAAGAAATAAGAAACGTTAGCATGGCGGGCAAAATGCTTGGCGGTATTTCGTCTGTCTTCACGTTCTGAGTTCAAATGCCGCCGAGGTCGGCTTTGCCTTTCATCCTTTCGGGATCGATAAATTAAGTACCATTTACGCACTGGGGTGGATGTAATCGATTCAATTCCTTCCCCAAAATTTTAGGCCTTGTGCTTCCAATAGAAAGGATTATTATTATTATTATTGCTGTTGCTTCAATAGTTTTATTTTCATTGCGTTGTTCCATAGCAATATTGAGCAACATACACCAAACCCTCAACCCTTGCAGCACTTCGTAACTGCTGTCTGTTGAAAATAATAAAATACATTATCCATATATTGGCATTTTTATCCTGTTTGTTCATCAAATCCCATATTACATGTGTGTGAGTGTGTATATTTATGAATATATATATATGTGGTATATAGATAGATAGAGAGAGAAAGAGAGAGAGTAAGGTACGTACACACACGCACACGCACACGCACACTGCCAGGTTTCTCCACCATCACCACCTTTTACACCAACGACTTCTTTCTCAGTTTATATGTTAGACAGAAACAAAACCAGTGAGCGGAGCTGGTCTGTACGTTATATAGAGAGCGGGAGAGAATATGAGAATGGAGGGATACAACAGATTAGAAAGCGAATGAAGGAATGAGATAGAAAGAGATAGAAAGAGATATACAGTTAGATAGGAATATGAAAGTGTTATGCGAACAGATAATAGTATATAAGTGATAAACAGATAAAAGGTATGAAACAGGACAGACAGATAATGTGATAGACTGGTAGATAAGTATATGAAAGACTCAGCGATAGATAAGAGCGTAAAAGAGAGAGGAAGACACATACAGACGATAGAGGCAAATAGAATGTTAGAGAAGAAAAGCAAGATGGAGCGAGACGTCTTCAAAGAAACGGGATGCGTTCGTAAATATAGCTTCTAATGTGCAAAAAAAAGATAAAACGGTCATGGCTGGAATGGCTTTCATTATAAGTGCGTTCAATCAGAGCTGATATGTAACTAAACAGCAGCAACGATTACAAATGTTTTCAGGCAACATGGAATCCTGTACGTCAGCGATTCGCCATCTTTCATCTGCCGTTTTGTTACCTCGTTTTCAAGTATTCCACCATCGACTTATTTACTTCCCAAAATATTCACAAAATAATTGATTCGCGATATATATGTGTGCGTATGTGTGTTTGTGTGTAAATATGTAAATATGATTTGTTTATGTATGCATACATGTATGTTTGTTCGTTTGTTTATGTATATATGTATGTGTATGTATGTACGTCATTGTTCAGTTTTATTTCAAGATGTCTTGCCAATAGTGAAAGACCCGGTTTCTAACCTAGATTCAAGGCTTCTTCATTGCAATTTCAACATCAACAGGATATTTTTGTATGTATGTGTGTGTGTGTATGTATGTATGTTTGTATGTATACATACACACACACACACAGGATAAAGAGAAAAGGAAAGAGTGTACGCTAACAAACGAAAGGATAAAGGACTCAACACAGATCGAATTGAGAGTATTTAATACCAAGATTTAATATGTGTGTGAAAACTGGAATTAAACTACAGCAAGCACAGCGACAGCAATAACTATAGAAACAATACTTTATACGCAATGAGTTCGCAATGATGATGATGATGATTGTAGTGGTCATGGTGGCGGTAGTAGCAACACGGGTGGTGTTGCATATTGTCGTCGTCATCATCATCATCATCATCAGTATTGTTATTGCTATCATCACCATCATCATCATCATCATTATTGTTGCATTTAGCCCAATGGAAGTTAGATCGTCGCATCGATTTTCTATACAAGTATCACATTTACTGTTAGGATATTGATTTCTTAAATCAATCAGTCGTTTGCCCAAAGGAACTCTCCTGTGAATTTTGGTGTATATATATATATATATATATATATATATATATATATATATATATATATATATATATATATATATATATATATATATATATATATATATATATAGATATATATATAGATATATATAGATATATATATATATATATGGACATGCATACACTAACATAAATATTTATAAATGAATATTCATTTAAATATACTTACAGATACACATACCACGCGCGCATACACACACACACACACACACACATCTATATACATACGTGTGTGTGTGTTTGTGAGTGTATTTGTGTGCGTGCGCAAATAAACACGCTACATTGTAAAGTCTCCTGTATCTGGAAGAGGTCACAAATGTTAAAAGCGATTTTTACTCGTTCTTTAAATTGTGTAACTGACGAATTAGCAAACGTGACTTCAAATGTAAAGGATTTTCAACAGCCTCCAGGCAACAGTACTTCGTTCTTCCCATCCAATTCTCTCTCATTCTCTCTCACTTTCTCTTTCACCTTTCTCTCTCTCTCTCTCTCTCTCTCTCTCTCTCTCTCTCTCTTCCTATACGTATGTCTATCGATTTCTCTCTCTACCTCTCACCTTATCTTTTTCACTATGTCCCCCTCACTGCCTTTGTGTCTCGCACAATCCGTCTTTCGCTATTTGACGACCAAAGTATGATTGGCTGAGAAACAATGTGCTCGGGTCAGCTACTTTGCCTCACAACAAACCATAGACTACGAAATTGTTATCACTTGTCCTTCAACCTTACAATAATTTTATTAAATATATATATATATATACATACATGCATACAGAGAATGACAGAAGTAAATAGACACCCCTCGCTTTATACGTGTTTCTTTGGTGGCATATTTTTTCAATATTGTAAACAAAAATTATGAACATTGAAAACATATATTGGGTTGTCCGGAAAGTTCGTGCCGATTTTTAAAGGAAAAAAAAACAGATCAATAAATACTTGCCGTTACATTTTTAATCAACCAAATATGAACCATTTTGTTACACAATGCGTCTTCATCTTTCCTTTAACTTGAAAATAACCTCTTCCCAGAATTGAGGTGGTACATGGCAAATAAGTCGAAATGTTAGCTACTATAAATCGGTACGAACTTTCCGGACAACCCAATACAGTAATCTCTATTTTTGTAAGCAGTTGTATGTATATAGTATGTCCGTATTTTTGTATGCAGTGTAAATTAACGAAATATAAGCAAATGAACGAAATAGCACATGTATGGAACTACTCATTTAACTGTAAATGCCACAATAATTATTACAGAAAGACAAAGAATTTTATATTTTACCTTGCAACTGCTGCGATAATTATTAACTCGTAATTGAACAGTAACTGTGTATTGTTTTAATGGTAGTGAAAATAAAATTTCGTATTGACACTGGCCAGACAGCACTTCACGTATGTCTGTTGTCCACTGAGTATATATATAACTCAAGCAACACACAGCAAAGAGAAAGAGACAAAAATAAAATAACACGTGTTAATTTTTTTTTTTCTAAAAAAAGTTCAATGACGTTAACTGGAGTTTGGGGTTCGAGTAGACGTCATTCCACCTTTTCATTTATCATTACCATTCTTTTCATTCGATTTAATTTTTTCCCTACTTTTATGTTTTGTCTGTCCTTGTGCTGTCCCCTCTGTGTTTCGACCCTGTGTGTCGAATAAAAAAATCAAGTCGTCAGGTATGTATATGTATGTGTAGATGTGTGTGTGTGTGTGTGTTGACACTGGCCAGCCCGCACTTCACGCATGTCAGTCGTCTGGTATGTATATATATATATGCGTAGATGTTTGTGTGGGTGGGTTTAATACCGTACCGTATATAGTATGCCTATATTTTTGCATGCAGTATAAATTAACTATATGTATGTATATATGTATGCATTGTTTCAGTTTTGATACTGAAATAGTGGAAAAGTTTCATTTTCAAAGTGAAAGTATTTGACATGAGTGTTTTTGTTTCATTTTTGACACGTAATACTTGAATAGTGGGGGAGATATTATGTCGCTGTGGACTCGAACTACGCAAAAAGTTTAAAATGTTTGACTAAAACACAACCGGGACCCTAAGTAAGGCATGTGTAAAATTTGAATGAAATTGGTTGTGTAGTTCTGGAGTTTTAGGGATTTGCACAGACACACACACAGATATACATTCTCATTTTTATATATATA
>NC_069003.1:2480616-2481514 GCF_001194135.2 Octopus bimaculoides
TATATATACATATATATAGACATATGTATATATAACTGGCTTCTTTCCGTTTCTGTCTACCAACAAGTCTTTGAGTCGGCCCAAGGCTATAGTAGAAGACACTAACCAAGGGCCTCAACCTGGAACCATGTGGTTGGGAAGCAAACCAATTACCACACAGCCACGCCTGCTTTGTCATCTCCAAAGCTATCGCCATTTTGACATTCATCTTCACATCGTTTTTTTTTTTTTCTCAATGGAGCTGTCTCCGTGTACAACTTATCACCTTCCGTAGTTAACGGACAGCCTTCTTCTTTTAACATCAAGAACTCTGTGACAACACGTTGGTTCTACTTGGAAACCGTTATTTACCTGCAATGAAGAACAGGAGAAAAGAGTTACTGACAGCAACAATTTCAACTATCTATATCAATATATAATAATGTTAGGCCTACTTTTGGACTACCTTCAGTATAACACATTTCTGTGTGTATGTGTGTGTGTGCGTGTGTGTGAGTGTACGTGTGTGTGTGTGTATGTGTGCGCGTGCGTGCATGTGTGTATACATACATACATACAAATACATAAATTGTACATACATATGTGTGTGTATCACTTTGTATGTTTATAAATTTATATACATATATGCATGTGAACAGGTGTCTATGTATGTCGACATACATGGTTATATATGTGTGTGAGCGTGTGTGTGTGTACATATATATCTACAATATATCTTATAAATATATATGTATATATGTATATATATATACATATATACACATATATACGCTTAAATATTTGTGTATATGTACGTATACATATATACATATACAATATACAAAATACATACATACACACACACACACACACACACACACACATATATATATATATATATATATATATATATATATAT
>NC_069003.1:2481565-2482641 GCF_001194135.2 Octopus bimaculoides
TATATATATATATATATATATATATATATATATACATACATATACATATACACAGATATATACATATATACATATATGTGTGTGTGTATGTACGTATGTATGTATGTATGACAAAAATCGAACAGTTAAAGAAAGTGAAGTCCAGTCGACAATTGAGTTTGTAGAAACAATAATAAAATGGCGACTATAATGATTTCTAGCTGTCGGCTGCTCCAAACGAAAATGGCTTCTCTATATTCACATTGAAATGATCATAATGTTATTAGGTGTCGGCTCTATTAGTATCGGCCAGCCAGCATTTACAATTGTCGAGTAACTAATCACCGTTACAAATTACAACTGGCTTAAGTCTTATTTTCGTTCTATTCAGTTTATTACAATAGATGCTGTTGTTTTTAATGTTGTAGTCGTTGTTAGTGTAGCGACCGTGGCTGCGCTGTTCGAGATGGCGGTCGTCGCCATTGTAGGTATTTCTTTATATCTTTTTGTTCCGTTTTCTTTTTCGTCTTTTCCTAGACTTTGTTCCTGTCTTCCTTGGTTTATTTGTTGTTGCTGCTGCTGTTGTTGTTGTTATACTTCTTGTATTCCTTCGGCTTCATATTCTTCATTTCCTTCTTTTTACTCACTCTTTATATTGGTAGTTACCTGCTGTTGTTGTTAGTATTAACATTATTAATGTTATTGCCAATAGTAGTAGTAGTAGTAGTAGTAGTAGTAGTAGTAGTAGTAGTAGTAGTAGTAGCAGCAGCAGCAGTTGTGGTGTTGATGTTACTGTCGATTTGAATCAATATGTTACCCTCAAGTGGTATTTACTATTCTGTGTGCTTCCGTTTTATATATATATACATATATATACATATGTATATATATATATATATGTGTGTGAGTGTCTGTCTGTGTTTGTATGAGTGTGTTTGTGTGAGTGTGTGTGTTTGTGTGTGTATTCATACTCACACACACTCACATATACACACACACACACTGACACACACACACACACAGACACACACACAGACACACACAGACACACGCACGTATATATATATATGTATATATATATATATATATATATATAT
>NC_069003.1:2483851-2485090 GCF_001194135.2 Octopus bimaculoides
ATATATAAGCATCTCATTAACGAACAAGATTTTTAGTATGTCATCAATAGTGTGAACATTTCAAAAACCCTTCATAAGTTTACCAAAGGATAAGATAATAAAAATGCCTGATTATGAAGGTCCAGTTGTGTTTAAAGAAATGTTGGGGCGGAACGTGGCTGTGTGATTAAGGGGCGCGCTTTTTCATCCACGTGCTTTCAGGTGCAGTCCGATTGCACAGCCCCTTGGTGTGTTTTCTACTATGGCTCCAAACAGACCACTGCCTTGTGAGTGAATTTGACAGACGAAAATTGTGCGGAAGCCCATCAGATGTATATGTGTGTGTGTGTTTGTGTCTTTGGGTCTGTGCTTGTCCTCTATGAACACCAGCACCACTTGACAACCAGCGCTGGTTTGCTTACAAACCCATGACATAGTGGTTCAGCAAAATAGCCGGATAGAATATGCAGCAGACTTTAAAGAATATGTACTGAGGTCGATCTGTTCGACCAAAACCCCCCTTTCAGGCTGGTGTCCCAGCGTGGTCGCAGTCCAATGACTGAAACCAGTAAAAGGCAAAAGGTGTAAGATTATTTTTGTTCATGTGTAATATTTGCCAGAATAAATATTTAAAGTTGATGAAAGAATCTTATATTAGCAGCGTACACCTGAACGTCCGTACAACGTGATCAGATCCGCTGAACTTTCCTTCATCGATTTCCCTGCCTGCAGTGCTGCGTGCGTGACATTCGGGAACAAACTGCAGTGTTTACTAGACAACTTGACCTTGAGGTTGTCGAAGAAGACGTTGGACATTTGAAAGTAGCTGAAACCGAAAGTGTGAGAAACACGAAATTGATGGAGCTGGAAATGAAGCGTCATTGAGAAGGTTGAGCAGGAGAAGGAGGAGGCGATGGAGGAAGCTGGTGACGAAGTATTGACCACACCAAGGACATTTAGAAGCAAACAGCCTGCAGTGAAATCATCAATGATTGCTTAGGCGATGCAAATATTCCGGGACGTGGATCTTAATGATGAGAGAATTTCATATATTGAGAGGCAAATTTTAAAAGATATGCCATGCTATAAAGAATTTCGTAATGAAAGGAAGCATTCGGCTCAATTAAAATGATATGTATTATGCCGTTCGGATCGGATAACGACAAAATTTAATTGTATACATACATGCACACACACGCATATTTATACATACATATATATATATATATATATATATATATATATATATATATATATATA
>NC_069003.1:2485343-2486409 GCF_001194135.2 Octopus bimaculoides
GAGTTAGATTTGGCGTGAGGCAATTATAACTGCGAGTATTAGAGTATTATCGGTGATAGAGCGAGAATAATATATATCATTTGCAATTTTCATTTCGTTAATAGTGAGCAAGGCTGTAATGAACTTATCCAGTTTGGCTACTCTTCGTTGGAGTGAATATATATACATATATACATACGTGTGCGTGTGTGTATATATATATGCATATCATATTGTGTCCATATAGATAGATAGATAGATAGATAGATAGATAGATAGATAGATAGATAGATAGATAGATAGATTGATTGATTGATTGATTGATTGATTGATTGATTGATGCGTATATATGTATACCTCCATATACGTATAGACATATAATGTATCCTTGTGTATTCACACAAGCATCTATTTGTGTGTGTGTGTGTGTGTGTGTGTGTGTGTGTGTATGAGACCCCGTGAGTATATGTCTATATTTTGTGTATCTTATGTCCTCAACTTCTGACCTAAACGAGTTTACATCTGCACATTTTCTTAATTCTTTTATCGTTCTACTTGTTTCAATCACTGGAACACACCCATGCCGGAGCACCGCACTGAATAGTTTAGTAGAATATTTCTCAACCATTTTGTTTTTTCATCTAAGAATCCTTTTGATTACTAATTTATTCTGGTGGACCTTCTAAGTCAACTGATTTTTAAAAACTTATAGATACTTCTCTCAAAATCCCTATTTTGTTTTTCACACATTGACTTTGAACTATTTAAAACGTTAGAGAAAGAAATCCGCTCGTTTCTTGCAATAAATACATTTGAATCAAAATTTTCTCACGGACCCTTAGAAAACTACCTGTGGTTCCCAAATTTACCATTTTCGTGTGTGGACCCCAGCAAGGTTTTAGATGAAGCCCCAGGAGACATATGGAACCCGGTCGAGAACCTATGGCTTAGTAAAAGAAATCAACCCCAGGACTGATTCTTTCTCAGCTTGGTACTTAATCTGTTGGGGTTTTTTGCCCAACCGCTCAGTAACGGGGACGTAAACAAACCAACACCAGTCGTCAAGCGAATTGTTGTTGTTGTTGTT
>NC_069003.1:2487063-2487391 GCF_001194135.2 Octopus bimaculoides
TATATGCACATACATATATACATATATCTATATGCATACATTCATACATATACATATAAATATATATACAGACACACTAACATATATAAATATATCTATATATGCGCGCTTATGTCTGTGTCTGTGTGCGTATATATGTGTGTATGTGTGTGTGCCTGTGTGTTTGTGTTTGTGTGTCCTTTTACATTTATAGATATACACGCATACCCACACACATACCTGGATAGAGAAAGGAGGAGTAAATGCGAGTATGATGAGTGGGGGGGGCGTAAGTATTGGACATATCACTCACTCTACTTGTGGCTAAAGAATTCTGTTGCTCTTATGT
>NC_069003.1:2487401-2488130 GCF_001194135.2 Octopus bimaculoides
GGTGTTGGTGTTGGTGGTGGTGTTGGTGTTGGTGGTGGTGGTGGTGTTGCTGCTGCAGCTGAGGCTGGCTACGGTTTTCTTATGTGTACAGTCGACATTTTCGTTACTGTTGTTCTCAATAAAACATTTTTCAACGAATTTCAACAACATTCCATCACTCAAATAATATCTTCTTTCTTTTTCCTGAGTAATTTTGTTTTTTATTATATATTTATTGATGTTTGCATAATCTTATTTCTTTAACCATTGTTGCTTCTTTCTTGTTTCTTTTCTATTCATTTTATTTATTTATTTGATTATTATATTATTATTCTTTTCTTTTTGTTCGTATTTTAAATATTGTTTAAAAATTCTCAGCATGGCAAATGAAAAGAGATTACATATATATATGTGTGTGTGTGTGTGTGTGTGTGCGTGTGTGTGTGTGTGCGTGTGTGTGTGTGTGTGTGTATAACATATATATATAAGTATATACGTATATATGTATATATATTTATAGATATATACACACAAATGCGTGTATATAGATTTATATATACACATGCATACATATACTATATGTATATATACATATGTGTGTGTGTGTGTGTGAGTGTGTGTGTGTGTGTGTGAAAGCAGAAAATAGCATTAATAATAATAATAATAATAATAATAATAATAATAATAATAATAATGATAATAATAATAATAATAATAATAATAATAATAATAATAATAATGACTATAAAA
>NC_069003.1:2488911-2490035 GCF_001194135.2 Octopus bimaculoides
AACTTCGATAAACTGCAACTATATATAAAATATATCGAAAGTCTTGGACATTTCCCAGCTACGACCGATGGCTTCTTCTATCGTCTGGAAGATAATATTTTGCAATATCGTTTATTAATTTCTTTTTTTCTATTGTTATCATTACGACTACTACTGTGTTCTTATTCTTTTTTATCATTACTATTATTATTTATAGTTATTATTATTATTATTATTATTGCTGTGAGCTGTTTGCGTCTTCATGTTGCTCCGCCGATTTTAAGTTTTTAACGAAGCAAAACTGAGGAAAATATATTTATTGTTTTGATAATTTTCCAAGAAACTACCTCCATCCTCAAATGTGCTTGATGTCTGCCCAATAACGGCAGAGGCATAATGTCTGTGATTTCAGGACAATTTTATTTTCGTTTGTTTTTGCTTGTTTCTTTTTTCTGTTCCTGTTTACATTCAAGATGTCTTCTCCGACAAAGAAACACTCATAAAAACTGAGAACATGGACAAACTTACACAGAGAAAATACCAAGAAGTAAAACCAAAGCTAAATCTAATTCACAGCATTATTTGTGCATGACCTTTCTAAATAATGTTGAAGTTTTAACATCTGAAGCAGTTAATGTGAACACTGCACACCATGTGGTTAAATAGCAAAATACAAACACTTCAATACGAAAACAATAAACATGTAAGATTTTTATGTCTTTCGTTTTCTTTTTTAGCAACGCAAGCATGACTTGTAATTCGTTCGCTACTGCTGCTGCTGAGAGAGAGGACATGAGAATGTGGAGAATAGGTGTACGTGGCAGATATATGTTACCCAAGAAAATGCACCCCTGCCTGAGTAATATATAAGAAGGAGTAATGTCACATGGATGGATAGACAGACAGACAGACAGACAGACAGACAGATAAATACATAGACAGACACACAAACAGATAGATAAACAGACACACAGACAGACAAATAGATACATAGACATACAGACAAAAGGATATAGATACATAGACAGACACACACACAGACACACATTCAGACACACAGAAAGACACAAACAGACAAACAGACAGACACACAGACAGACACACAGACAGACACACAGACAGACACACAGATAGATAGATAGATA
>NC_069003.1:2490857-2493344 GCF_001194135.2 Octopus bimaculoides
ATATATATATATATATATATATATATACATATATACAAGGTGTGTAGAACCCATCTTCTTCCGTTATAAGCCTCCACTAATTAACATATAAACATCAGAATCTACATGCTGCGTGTTAAGTCTTCGCTTCTCACTATATTAACATGTTTGTATATGATTGCGCATGCGTGTGTATATTCTTGTTTGCATAACTCGTACATATATATCAGTGTGTGTGTGTGTGTTTGTGTGTGTGTTTATTTTCGACACTACCACTCACAAGAACATAACAGAATAAGTCTCGACTATTCCAAGCAAAATCCAACTCGATGGAAATTCCACAAGGAGGTATCGTTTATCTCTTACCTTTCGCTTGTTTCGGTCTTTAGAGTGCGGCCATGCTGGGGCACCACCTTAAAATATCTTTTATTCGAATGAATTGACACCAGTATTTATTTATTTATTTATTCATTTATTTATTTTAAAGCCTGGTACTTATTCCATCGATATTTGCCCCTGGGAATCGAACTCACGACTAGGCGATTGTGAGCTGAATACGCTAACCAATAAGCCACGCACCTCCACAGTTGATACATATAACTGACGCTCCGTCGGTTACGACGATGAGTGTCCCTGTTTATCCAATTAACGAAACGACCCGCTAGTGAAATTAACATGCACGTGGCTGAGTACTCCACAGAAACGAGCACCGTTGACATAGTTCTCTAGGAGATTCAGCATGACACAGAATGTGACAAGGTACAAGGCCCGAAATTTTGGGGAGCGGAGGTTGGCCAGTTGATATAGATTGACTCCTGTACTCAAATGGTACTTAATTTCCCGACTCCGAAAGGACCTCGGCGGAATTTGAACGTCGTGCTAAAGATTCTGTCAGCTCGGCGCCTACCAGTTATTGTTATAATTTCACTCCATTTTTCTCAATTTTTCTCAATTTACTCCATCTCACAATTTCGCTCTCTTTTCTCATATCATACTATAATTCACATTACAGACTCATTTCAATCTTACATCGTCATCTTGTATAGAAAGCAATCGTAACCCTATTTAAATTGTTACATTATCCACGTCATAAATAACTTAGTTCACTTTTATAACTACATTACCATCCTGTTTAGAAAGTTGTCATGTATATTGCCGTATCATTGTTACATTGTTAAATAGTTATCTCATTTTACGCTACCATTTTACACAACTTCAAGTCATTATTTTACTCATTCAGCTTCTTTATTATTATATAATTGCTATAAGATTTAGTTGTTATATTGATAATATTAATGGTAATGATAACACCAAAATTGTTTTCTTGGTTACGCATTGTTTTAGCTGATGGTACGACATCGACCTACCCAACTCTCGACAACAAAAATTATCTTGAACTCAATATAGAAATATTAGCACGAAATGTAACATTGATTTCAATATATTTTGTTTTTTGGTTTTTTTTTCTTCAGTCATTAGACTACGACCATGCAGAGGCACCGCCTTGCAGAATGCTTAGCCAAATGAATTGACTTTAGAACTATGGTTTTTAAGCCAGTTATCAAGCAGTGATGGGGGACAAACACAGACACGGGCACACACATGCACACAAACACGCTCACACACAAACGACGGGCTTCTTTCAGTTTCCGTCTCAAGGCTTTGGTCGGTCAGTAGCTGTACTAGCAGATACTTACCAAAGGTGTCAAGCAGTGGAACCGAATCCAGTACCATGAAATTTCGAAGCAAGCTTCTTACCACATGGCCATGTCTTCTCGTACATGTAGCTAATTATGAAATTAACTACGTAAGCAATTTCAATGTAATTAATTAAGTTAAATTAAGTTAAATTATGCCAGACTAATAGAGAAAATGAGTCTTTGGACAACATTTGTAATGTTTACATCGCAACACCCTTCATTGCTTCAACTTATTAATGACCAACCGAAATAAATAAATACACACACACACACACACACACACACACACACACACACACACACACACACATATATATATATATATATATATATATATATATAAATATGCATATAACATACTTGGAAGAGGTTGCGTGGTGTTCAATCATATAATAATATAAATAATATATATATATATATATGCATATATTCATACGTATATGTACGTACTTACATCTATACGTATATATATATATATGCATATAGGGGCACAGGACGTATATATATATTATATATTATATAAAACCAATTTAATGATTTTACCAAGTGGCCAGCGCGAAATAAAAAAAAACCATGCAGGTTACAATTTATACTAATTTATAATTACCCTTTAATATAATAATATTATATAATTATAAATTAGCATATATATATATATATATATTATCCCTTTCCTTCCTAAATTTTCATCTCCCTCACTCTCTCACTTCACCTTTCTGCCTTTTCTCATTCTCCCCCTCTCCCATTCTCTCTCTCATCGTTACTCTCTCTCTCTCTCTCTCTCTCTCTCTCTCTCTCTCTCTCTCTC
>NC_069003.1:2493685-2494376 GCF_001194135.2 Octopus bimaculoides
CTCTCTCTCTCTCTCTCTCTCTCTCTCTATCTATCTATCTATCTATCTACCTATTTACCTAGTTTGCTCTCTATGTATCTACCTGTCGTCTCAAATGCTGGCTTCAAATTTCGACGCAATGCCTGCAATTTCAGTAATAGATATAAATAATTTATTTACACCTATTACGCCTGAGATTGTAACTATAAATACATTTAACAACCAGTACTTACTTCATTCACTCCGAAAGGATGAAGGGCAAAGTTGACCTTGGCGATATTTGAACTCCGAACATAAGGACAATTAAAATTCCACTAAGCAGTTTACCCAGCGTGTTAACAATTCTGCAAACTGGCCGCCTATCTATCTATCTATCTGTCTGGTGGTGGTGGTGGTGGTGGTTTTAGAAATTGTGGTGGAGATGATGGTGTTTTGCTGGAGTTGGGAGATGTTGATGATGTTATTGATGATGACAGTGATGATGATGGTGCTAGTGTGGTGGTGCTGGCGGCGTTGGTGGTGCCCATGACATTGAGTTACTGGCAAAGATGGTTATGTTGGTGTTGCTGCTGCTGCAAATTGTCTGCAGATCTATCGAAGCAATATAATAAACTTATCTTTACAATGGTGGATCACGTGACATTTGAAGGTGGCGGCGGCGGCGACAGCGTTGGTAGTGTTGTTGTTGTTGTTGTTGTTGTTGTTGTTGTTG
>NC_069003.1:2494729-2496134 GCF_001194135.2 Octopus bimaculoides
AAGAAGAAGAAGAAGAAGAAGAAGAAGAAGAAGAAGAAGAAGAAGAAGAAGAAGAAGAAGAAGAAGAAGAAGAAGAAGGAGGAGGAGGAGGAGGAAGGGGAAGAGGATGATGAAGAGGTGGAACAGGAGGTAGAAGAGGAGAAGCAGGAGGGAAAAGAAAGAAAGAAAGAAAGAAAGAAAGAGAGAAGGCTATTATTGTCAGCCTGTGAAACAACAAAGGGCAACATTTTTTCTTTTTATTTTCTGTTTTGTTAATTTTGCGATTGTTTAAAATATCTGTAAAAAAAATGAAGACATCAAAGCTCAGAATTTCAGGTGGGAAAGTATTTGAAACAACTGCAGCAGCAGACAAGACTGTAGGCGGGCAAAACATGTATGTATATGTGTGTATGTGTTGGTTGTTGGTGTTACGGGGAGGAGCATTCGTATATGTATGCGTATATGCTTCTACATGAAACAATAACTTCGTATAGAAGCCATTTGGGTTACTATTTGCGAACACACAAAATATGCGGTGGGGTTGTTATTTTTTCGATGTTTACCGAACTGTATTGTTTTAGTTTTGTTCGTTTGCTTTTTTGTTGGGGGGTGGATATGTAGATACATAAGTGTGTGTATGTGTGTGTGTGTGTGTGTGTGTGTGTGTGTAGAGTGTGTGTATGTGCATTTTGTGTTTTGAGAGGCACGTTACGCCAGTAATAATAAACACACGCACTGGCTCAATATCACTTCTTTCTTGTTCATCAATTGGTTAAATATCCGACCAGCTAACTAATTGGTCGTTTGTTTAATGCGCTGCTTAAACAATCAATCCGTCGTTTGTTAGACAAAGTAGTTTCGTCGCTGCCGCGACCTCTTCAGTGATTTCACTCTTTTTCCAAGATCTAACCTTTGTCTGTCCGAGATTTATTTCAACACACGTATTAACATACAAAATCTTGCAAACCAAATTCAAAAGCAAAGTGGATAGATAGATAGATAGATAGATAGATAGATAGATAGATAGAGGGGGAGAAAGTAGTAGTAGTAGTAGTAGTAGTAGTAGTAGTAGTAGTAGTAGTAGTAGTAGAAGTAAGATAATTATTAGCATTATTACGTCACCAAATGCGTCGTTTTTGAATTTATTTGCCGCACATTCTTTACAAAAATATTTCTTTGTATCAGAAAGAAAACGATAGAAGATTTTTGCTGTTCAAGACAGGATTCCAGTTGACGATGTTGTCGCAGTTGTTGTTGCTGTTGCTGCTGCTGCTGCTGCTGCTGTTGTTGTTGTTGTTGTTGTTGTTGTCGTCGTGGTTGTTGTTGTTGTTGTTACTGCTCGGATCTAACAGAAAAGGAATTGGATTGAGATTGAGAGGTGCCAATCGCCAGATATTTCCAATATTGCTTTCCATAATGAATATGC
>NC_069003.1:2496475-2497385 GCF_001194135.2 Octopus bimaculoides
ATATATATATATGCTTGTACGTATATCTACATATATATATTTCTATATACTGGTATATATATATATGTGCATGTATGTGTATGTATGTATGTATGTATGTATGTATGTATGTGTGTGTGTATACACATGTAAAATCCGATAACAGGCAAGGGGAAATTTCATAAACGAAGTAAGCATACGCATCTAGGTGGTGTGTACCTGTGTGCAGGTGTGTGTGCAGGTGTGTGTGCAGGTGTGTGTGCAGGTGTGTGTGCAGGTGTGTGTGCAGGTGTGTGTATTTATGTGTGCGTGTGCGTGTGTGCAAAGAAGAACAAAAAGTATAAGGAAAATATTTATATATAAAAAAAAGAAATATTATGAAAAAAAATATTGAAGATGTCTTCACTAATGGAATATTTTAGAAGAAAGGAAAAAAGCGAGAAAAAAAAAAGAGAAAGAGAAAATTATAAGCAGAAAGAGAGATGATAAATGAGAGGCCAAGAGAAAAACTAAAAAGAAGAGAGAGGCTGAGGAAATAAGGATGAGAAAGAAAGGGGACGACACAGAGAACTAAACAAAGAAGCGGAAGGAGAGGGAGAAGAAGAGGGTGATGGGGAGAGATATGGCATTGAACAAACCAGTAGTTTTTCTTTCTTTTTTTTGTATCAGCCATTGAAATTTAACTCATTACGCAAATACAATTTGATATTCAATAGTGGAAATGTGTATACGACAATATCACTACAGGAAGAAGAATTAGTAGTTATGTGTATATATGCGTGTGTGTGTGTGTGTGTGTGTGTGTGTGTGTGCGTATGGTTGTGTGTCTGTGTATGCATTTTGGTATATGTATGTATGTGCATATGGGTACATTTGTACTATATTGGTGTATTAATACACACACACACACACACACACACACACACACACA
>NC_069003.1:2497465-2503162 GCF_001194135.2 Octopus bimaculoides
TATATATATATATATATATATATATATATATATATATGCGTGTGTGTGTGTATACGTTTATATATATATGTATATATATATATATATATATATATATATATATAAACATATCTATAGACATATACATATGTATTAATGCATAAATAGATAGATATATACGCTATAACACGCGAACCAGCATACATGCATATATATATACATATGTGTATGAGTGTGTGTGTTATATATAGAGAGGCAGATAGGCAGACTGAGATAGTCACGAGGTTGTATTTGCAAATATATGTTTCTTACAAAATAGTATTATCGACAGAGTAATGAGAACTCAGTGTCTTACATAGAGCAAGTGCCTTCTGTGTATTAGTTCAAGTCATTTTATATGTTGCTATAGGGTGTAACAAGCACCGATGCAATCGTCTGGCGGGCATGGCTTCGAGGGTAAGAACTCCGTTAACGTATCGTTGCAGTATTCCTGTTGGCTTCATATGTTCTGTTAGTTTATTCTATTCTGGTTCACGGCTAAATAGATTTTGCCCTTCAATTCGGTATGAGTCTTCTATTTTGATTGTAGGGATGATATTTCTTCTCATGGTTGCACTTAGTGATTAACTCAGCCCTTCTGTCAAGAATGTCAGTTGTTGTTATTAGAATTCGATATTTCTCCTCCTTGCAGGACCTGTACAAACATTTTTCCTCTCTTTGTTGTAGCTTAAGAGGGTTCATTGTATTTAAAACAAGTTTGTATATTTTTTTCTTAATCGCTATGCATAGTTTAGAAAGCTGTAGCGAGCCACTTGCATATTTAATGTTAGAGTTATGATTCACGTAACGTCTCTAAATATTTTCCTTTCTACTCTTAAGAAGAGATGCTATGGCTTTACCTTCGCTAGCAGTTTTCATAATTAATCGAATATTCTTTCTTGAATAATTAATATGTTGTTGATATTTAAGAGTCTAGTAGATATGTCTCTGAATAATTTTTTATTCTAACTTAGGTACAAATCCAGCAAATTTAGAGGGTCGAAATTAATCGAGGCAATCGACCCAAGGATTTGACATTTTATTTTATCGATGTCGGAGCAAAGTCAATCTCGGCGGGATTTCAACACGTAGTGTACGGAGGTGGAACAAATATCGCATGACATTTATTTCGATGCTTTAATGATGCGTCGTATTAGCTTTAGCATTTATTGGCCATTTAATTGTGGTATCGAATTTCAGCTTCTATTGAAAAACATTTCAATATTTTGTAACTTACTTTGTTAGCCACTTCTATTAATAGCAACAGCTCTTCAACGAGAGCAAATAGAGGTCAGTGTTTAGCGTGGAGTAGATTATCGGTGGAAGATTCTGGACAGTAGCGAGCAGCTAGAAGCGTGTGCCAGGTTTGTACGTTAAGGTTAGATGCAGAGACAAGAAAAGATAATAAGAAACCAAAGGAAAAAATTTAGTAAACGCCAACAATGAGTCGATCGCACGAGATGACAGGTTAGTACAGTGGGGGGGGGAGCAGGGCATGTACAGTGCGCTGTTGAAGGAAAGATAAGAAGGTCCTAAATGTTGATAGTTAGCGGTACGGGAGTAGAGACGTCACGGAGCAAGTATTAAAGGTGAGACAGAGAGGAAGCTTACTCTAAGAACATAAAGATTTACGTTTATGAGGGAACGTGTTGTAGAACTTGTTTCTAAATATGATAATTACGTCAGAAAAGTTATTAAGTAGGGAGGCCTCATTCTGAAGTAATAGCGTGATCCACGGAAACACAATTTACAAGTTCGTGTGCTTCACGTGTGCAGAATTCCAACTATGGTTATGGAATGGTTATAGAGGATGCCTTGGTGAGTACGGATAGTATGGAAGGTAAATTGTCTAACGATAATTGAGAAAGAGCTTAGATGTGCAAGATGATGACACTCAAAGTCTGTCATTCCATCAATGTAAATTCTGATGGAGTGAGTCCGTGTGATGGTAGCGGTACATCTATAAACAACATTATAGCGTAAGCAATTGCTTCTCAAATGACAGCTACTAGGTACTCTGAAATGCATCCTTTGTGGATTATGGGTTGTGCAATTTTAGCCACATCAGGGTCAGTAAAATTTAGCAGGATTATTAGTCCTGTGGTTAGAATCAAAGGTCTGCTGTCGTTTTTATTACGATGGAGACAGCATAGTTAGGATAATAGAAATTTTAATCATTTGTATAACTCATACAGGTTCCAAAGTTATGGTGGTTGGTGTTAATGGCATTCTTACCAAGCGTGAGATTGTTCGTATTATGAACATCTGTACTATTGTCATAAATAGTTGTTAAAAATGTGTTTGTTAGCGGAGACATGAGAGATCCTAATGGAAATGCATTTAATAATGCTGGTTAAAATGGATTCAGGATGATTAGATTGGACGTTCATATATTGTAGGAAGGTTTATGCTAAGAGTAATATAAGCTAGATTATATACATCCAAGAAGTTAGCTACTTCAGTGCGTTATGCTTGTTTAATAGGCTTCTGTAGTTCATATACTAAACAAGAACTAAATGAAGGACTCATATGCACGCGTTGTGTCGGAATAATATTTAATATTAACAGAGGTTATTTGCTTGAAAGTTCCGGCGTAAAAACTGTTTCGCGAAACGGATTTAGCGTCAAACCTCCGAATTAAATTGTCATTATCAAAATATGTGAATGTGTGAGTGTGTATGTGTATAAAATAAAGCACCAGTGTCGGGACAGTCGAATAAAGACAGTATAGATACATACATACATACATACATACAAACATACATATAAATGTGTGTGTTTGTACGCAGACTGTGAGAAAGAAAGATGGAATGAGAGAAATAATGAAGCCATTGTTAGAACATATATATATATATATATATATATATATATATATATATATATAGGGTGTATAAAACGAAAACGTAATTGTAAAGTACAGAGCTCAAAGTTTTATGTATGTATATGTGTGTGTGCATGTGTGTGTGCGTGTGTGCATGTGTTTGTGTGCGTGTCTCTCTGTGTATGTGTGTTTGTGTGTGTGTATGCGCCCTCGAAGTTTCTACGTGTATAAATACGTGTTTCTTTGTGTTTGTGTGTGCGTGCACACACAAAGAAGCACACACACACACACACACACACACGTACACACGCACACGTGCATGAAGAGATGAATCTTTTCAAATTCTATAGACAAAAACTAATATTCGCAGAATGGGGTCCAGTCTGTCAGATGCATTTGTAACCACTGAGAGTCGGTGCCAAGTTTCTCAAACAATAACAAAGGTGGTAGACAAGAAACCTCCATAGAAAATCTCAAACGGTTTGGGGCAGTTTGAGATGGGTTGGTCCGGACTGGAGAGGTCATGTACTTGGGATGTCTCTGTTTTCTGGCGGTTAGGATCTTTTTGAGAATTCTTTGGCGATAGAAACTGGTTGGGGAGGAGATAGTGTGGAGGTTGGGCGGTGGTTTGGGTTCTTTTGGAGAAGTTTCCAGAACTGCTTTTGTTTTCTAACCTAAGGCTAAATGATGTTTCAGATAAGACTGTGGGGCGGCAGCGTCGTGAGGACGTTTTGGCGGCGTAGGGGTTGGGGAAATTCGAAGAAGGTGGAGAATGGTTGATAAATGTTGAGAATGTAAACACCAATGGTTATTGTTGTTGTTGTTGATTTTGTAGTACATTGCGAATTTCTGTAGAGAATTCATGTAAATGAAGGTATGTATTTATGTATGTATTTATGTGTGTGTGTGTGTGCGTGTGTATGTGTGTTTGCGTGTATGTCTATGTGTGTGTACGTATACGTTTATGTGTCTTCTGATAAGTTACTTCGACTTAGCCATTTGACAGTGAATCCGGGACGCGATGCACACACACACGCATGTACATACACACACATGCACACACATACATGCACACATACACACACACATACACACACATACATATAAACGCTCACACAAATACATACATATGCGCACATATATATCGCACATTTGGATATACGTCTGTCGCTTTGAGTGTGTGTGTGTGTGTGTGTGTGTGTGTGTGTGCGCGCGTTCGTGTATGTACGTGCGTTCGTGCCTGTATGTGTATGTGTGTGTGCTTGTGATGGCACTCCAGTGAGTACGTGCGTTCGTGTGTATATGTGCCTGTTTGCGTGTCTGTGGTGAGGAAATGTGTTTGTATGTCAGTGTGTGTGTGTGCGTGGCTGTATGTGTGTGTGTGCTGTTGCTTGAATATACACGTATGCTGAGATTTTTCAGTCTTTACAACTTTGGATCAAAGGAAGATAGCTGTTCAATTTGATATCGTTTTCTCACTCACCTTGTCACATGGTGATATTCAGCGCATTTTGTTGGTGCGATCGAAGTGAAGGAGAGTTAATAAAAATTCTGTGTTTATCCTACAATCCCCCATTGGTCTAGAGGTGGGGGTCACACTCTTTGAAACCCAAAGGACTGGTGCAAGTTTATGTTTGAACAAAATGAGCTGCCCACCTGACTTGCCTTCTCATCAGTGTGCAACAGAGTGATGAGTATGCTAAGAAAATAAACACAATTGATGGTCACCACTAGAAAGCTATAAAATCAAACTTTGTTCACAATAGAGCTTAACAATGTTTTTTTTTTTAATGGAGAGGGTGGACCTATCTATTTCTGCTTAAATCCTGTAGCAGTTGACTTTGTCATTCGTCCTTTCAGAGTCGATACGAAATTAACAAATCCAGATAGGAGAACTGGCGAAACTACGAACGCTGGATCAAATGCCTTGTGCTATTTATGTCTCCGTTCATTGCATTCTTAGACGTAATTTAGCTATGGCCTACTCTGATTACAACTCCGCTTTGACATCACTCAAAGGCGCTGAGGGTGCCTTTGCCCGAGTCTCAGCTCATGCAAGCCTTTAGACAAAGGTTCTGGTTTCGGCCTATTACCTCCCTTCCTTCCGTTTCCGGCCTCAGTCTCGGAGGCCCTACAAAGGTCCATACGCCTTGCTTTCTTCACAATCACCGAACGGTTAAAAAAAAAATTACTCCAGAGTCTATTATATAAATTCATTTCTTTGTGCAATGCTCGCATTTGAAGAGGTGGGAGAGAGTGAAAGAGATAGGGAGACACGTAGAAAGAGAAAGAGGAGCAGGAGGGGGAGGGGTGATGTATATTTATTTATTCATGATTTAATAGAAAAGTTTTTGTCACTGAGATGTAAAAGTTATTCTTAGAAAAATAGAAATACACACACACACACACACACACACACATACATATATATATATATATATATGGAGAGAGTGAGAGAGTGCGTGTGTGTGTGTGTGTGTGTATGCGCCAATATTTATATATATATATATATATATATATATATATATATATATATATATAAACTTACATATATTTATGCGGATATATGTATATGAATATGCGTGTGTTTGTGTGTGTGTGTGAGTGCACGTGTGTGTATGTATATATATATACGTATATATATATACGTATATATATATACACATACGCTATGACGGATATTATTGAAAAATAATATCCAAATATCCATTATCAACTCTGGTATTGTCCTCCGGGGTTCATTGCAAGAATGTTTCCAATACACACATATGTATTATTATTATTATTATTATCATTATTATTATCATTATTATTATTATTATTATTATTATTATTATTATTATTATTATTATTATTAT
>NC_069003.1:2503172-2503474 GCF_001194135.2 Octopus bimaculoides
TATTATTATCATTATTATTATTATTATTATTATTATTATTATTATTATTATTATTATTATTATTATTATTATTATTATTATTATTATCATTATTATTATTATTATTACTTTTACCACTATTATTATTATATTATCATGCTGATATTTTATACACGAGGCACACACATAGATACACATACATCCAAATACGTGCATACATATAAATATACATACGTTTGTGCATACACACACACGCACATGCACACACACACACACACACACACACACACACACACATATATATATATATATATATATATATA
>NC_069003.1:2504304-2506600 GCF_001194135.2 Octopus bimaculoides
ATATATATACGTATGTTCGTGTGTGAGACACTGCACTGAACAAACTCTTTGGCATCCATATTTTTTTCCTTTTCAAGAGGAGTGGGCAGAGGGCCTTCCGTTATTAATGCTGCTACCCTTTATATATACATATACTTATACACACACACACACACATACATATACATACAAACATATGTATATAGTGATGCTGTTGTTGTTGTTGTTGGTGTTGTTATGGTTACTGTTGTTGTCTTTTAATGGATGCTATAGTTGTCACCTGGATGTTGCTGTTGTTTTCCGTATTTCTCGTCGCGACCGTCGTTACGACGGTGACGTCTGTTGTTACGACGGTGATGTCTGTTGTTACGACGGTGATGTCTGTTGTTACGTCGTTTTCGTTTCTAGGGGTTAACTGCGAACGAACCATTAGTGGTGAGGAGAACGAGGGCTAAAGTAATGGTGACAGTGTTGGTGGTAGTGATTGCTCTCGATGTGGTGGTCGTGGCTGTGGTGCCGGTGGTCGTGGTCGTCGTCCGCGTTGGTGATGGTTTTTGTGGCAGTAGTGTTGGTGGTGATGAGGATGTTATTATTGTCGTTGTTGTTGGGGGAGTATCGGCAGCAGTAGTGGCAGCGGTGGTTGTGGTGGTGGTGGTAGTGCTGGTGGTAGTAGTAGTTGTTGTTGTAGTATTAGTTATTATTGTATATGTTGTAGTAGATGTACTAATGATCGTTGTTTTGGTGGTGGTGGTGGTGGTGGTGGTGGTGGTGGTGGTGGTGGTGGTGGTTTCCGTGGTGGTTGTAGTGGTAGGAGAAAGAACTATTACAGTAGATCATATTTTTAGAAAGAATAGATTGGCGGGCGAAATACACACACGTATTCAATTCGTGACAGCTTCGGGGTATGAAAATGTATAATGCTTTTAACATAATGTTGTATATAGAAATGGAAGAAGGACATGATATAGAGACACGAGCTAGCGATATTTTGCAGAAGAGATGTTGTAGAGGAATTGGAAAGAGATGTTGTAGAGGAATTACAGAGGGATGTTGTAGAGATATTTTGTAGACATACGAGGTCTAACCAAAAAAAAAAAATCCGGTATTGGTGCTATAAGAAGCAAACTGCTACACATATCAATTCGGCGTTTCATCTCCTTTGAAGTAATTTTCTTCTGAAGCCAAATATTTTATCCAGAGCTGTTTCCATTGATGGAAGCATTCTTGGAAATCCTTTTTGGGATAACGAATAGCTGCCTCATCGCATTCTCTTGGATTTCTTCAACTTCTTGAAGTCTTGTTCCTTCCATGAGGGATACATTTCAAGCCCTGGTTTCGGGATTTTAATCATAGAACCACGATTCGTCACCTTTTATGACCGTTTTCAGAAAGTTTTCGTTTTCCTCGACACAATCAGAAAGGTTACGACGATGAGTATTTCAGTTGATCCGGCCAACGGAACAGCCTGCTCGTGAAATTAACGTACAAGTGGCTTAACACTGCACAGACTCACGTATCCTTAACGTACTTCTAAGGGAGATTCAGCGAGACACAGAATGAGATAAAGCTGGCCCCTTTGAATTAGAAGTGCTGTTTAAATGCCAGCTGATTGGACTGAAGCAACGAAAAATAAAGTGTCTCGCCGCCGGAAATTGAACTTACAAGCTTAGAATCGTAAGCCGAATACCTAACCACTAAGCCACATTCACTATACCAGACGTAATAGGTATATATTTAAAACAATGAACTAATTCCATCTTCTGCTAAAAATCTCTGTCCCTTGTGCCAGTAACGTTATTTATATACCTAAAGCGTTTTAACCTTGAGAGCAGACGTCACATACAGCCGCTAAGTATAACATTTCACATTACAAATTCAGAAGAAAAACATGATAGCTGTTAACATTGTAGATTATATAATCGTTCCGCTGGTCAAACTACTATCATGCAGTAACGTAAGCCAACTATGCACCTGCAACAATCAAGACGTTATCGCAATGCACCAATAACAATGCAAGAATAACAGAATGTATCGACAGAAGGAGATATTACCTAACACCAATATAACTCTCTATAGAATAGCACATAATTACCGAACACTTATTTTGGAAACCAGATACAAGCAAACTGGTTTAATAGACAAACACACACCGCTCTGATGAAACGCACGCAAATCGCATATAAACGATTATATGGATGCAAATAGAGACACGTGTATATTACCATGTATGTATGTATATATATATAAATTAAGAAATAGGGTAAAAAATCAGATGTTAATTAATATATATATATATATATATATATATATATATATA
>NC_069003.1:2509615-2510736 GCF_001194135.2 Octopus bimaculoides
CCCCCCCCCCTCTTTTCTTTGCTGTCCTAAGCACGGGCTTACTTTGCTTAATGGTTAATCCAGCACCAGATTTTACTACTATCACACCACTACACCATATGTGCAACAAACACCACTCCTTCAACACCACAATCGCAACTTGTTACCGCTACCAATATCACTAACACCTCAACCACCACCGCCATCAACAGTACCCATAGTAAAACCAAAACCAACAACAACAATAACAGAACTATATGTGGTGTGTGCGCACGTTTCCTAAAGCTACCAGTTCAATTCATCATCGAACTTCCGGAGTTCATCTTTCTTTCTGTGACAACATCAAAGGACATCAGAAAAGCCACCGTCTCCACCGCCGCCGTCACCACCACCGCCGCCCTCATCATCGTCGCCTTCATCATCGCCACTCTGATCACCATCATCCCCACAATGCTATCGCCATCAGCACAGACATAGCTAACACATCAACTCGTATCAACGCCATCGTTGTCATCGTCATCGTAACTACAAACGTACGTACAGCAAGAAGAATCAATGCTGTCGGAAGCGCTACCACCACAACCACAAACATCACAATCAATATGAACGTAACACTGCGCCTATTGTCATCAACATTATTATCAACACTACCATCATTATCATCATCGCCATAAGCACGCCAACCAACGTTGCTAACTTACTGCCGCTGCCGCCACCAGCACAAATTCATCTTCACTACATTACAACAGAAGTCCTCTCCCGGTTTTGAAACGAAATTCACAAAAACAAAATTGATGATTACATAAATACATACATACAAATGTATGTATGCGTGTGTTAGTATGTGTGTGTGTGCGGGTGTATATATATATATATATATATGTATACATGTTCTGTTATTCTTTTATTTGTTTCAGTCATTTGACTGCGGCCTTAAAGGGATTTTTAATAGAAGAAATGGACCCCAGGAATTATTCTTTATATGCCTAGTACTTATTCCGTCGGTCGCTATTGCCGAACCGCTAATTTACGGGGACGTAAGCACACCAACCCCGATTGTCAAGCGGTGTTGGGTGGATAAACAGACAGAAAAACACATACATACATAAATATATACATACATATATATATATATATATATA
>NC_069003.1:2510911-2511306 GCF_001194135.2 Octopus bimaculoides
AAGGCAAAGTCGACCTCGGCTGAATTTGAACTCAGAAATGAAAACGTGCGAAATGCCGCGAAGCATTCCGTCCGGCGTATTAAACAATTCTGCCAGCTCACCGCATTAAATAATAATAATGATGATTATTATTTCAAATTTTAATGGCCACAAGGGCCGCTTGGGGGAGGTGGGGATGGATGGATTACATTGATCCCCAGTTTTCAACTGGTACGTATTTCATCGACCCTCGAAATGATGAAAGGCAAAGTCGACCTCGGTGGAATTTGAACTCGGAACGTAAAGACGGACGAAATGCCGCTCAGCAAACGATTCGGCCAGCTCGACCATTCCTTCTACCAATGCCGGAAACCAATGAAAAGGGTTTTGGATTTGGAGGCTGTCTAACATCCTTT
>NC_069003.1:2511316-2511755 GCF_001194135.2 Octopus bimaculoides
CCAATGAAAAGGGTTTTGGATTTGGAGGCTGTCTAACATCCTTTCAGTAAGACATATAAATAAATAAAAGCAAATATAATGAAACAAAATAAATAATATAAAAACAAAAATAAAATAAATATGGCCGCCGTAAAATGACGTGACATTTTTATGAATGGTGGTTATATGTAATGTAAAGTGATATCATCTGATAACAACGCCATATTAATTTCATATTAATTCTTCATTCCTGCTGGTGTATTATCATCTAATGTGAAATTGATTCCGGAAATTATAAACCAGATTAAGCTTTCGGTCATTAGACGGGGATATTATGCATGGATCTCATTCTCGCCACTCATCCCCCACCTCCCACTCTTTCTCTCTCTCTCTCTCTCTCTCTCTCTCTCTCTCTCTCTCTCTCTCTCACACACACACACACACACACACAGTCTCTCTT
>NC_069003.1:2511765-2513010 GCF_001194135.2 Octopus bimaculoides
CTCTTACTCTTTTGCTCTCACTTTCTCACTATCTGTGTGTGAGTATATGGGCGGGTGTATGAGCGTATATGCGCATGTAACTACATATATACATACACACACACACACACACACACACACACACACACATATATATATATATATATATATATATATAAGGATGGTTGTGTGTAAGTAAATATGTGTATGTATGTATGTATATATTACTGTCTTTTACTTTCTTTCTACGAACACACACATATATACACACAATATATATACACATACATACATACGTAAATGGCATTTTCTGTCTCCTTGTGGCGGTGAATTTGTGAATTTGTTACTTTAACTCTTCCGAGACTATCCAACCGATCTTGATGAAACTTGATACGTGTGGAGGGATTATGAACTTGGAATGTCACGTGTGCCATCACTTACGCTCTTGGAATTCGCAAAAAGTAGGTCATTATTAAATAAGCATCGTTTTTTCAAAAATCAATGGAACGTTTCAATGCAAATTCTCATCTGAATGTTATTTTCTCCCCAAAATATTTTAAGTTTTCAACTGATTTTCTGGAAATTTTATACACAGATGGAATATGCGCTAAGAATGGGTTGAGACAAATAAACTGTTACCTCGGCCACTCAACTAAAGGCGTAAGATGATCTTTGCTTAACTGATTAACGAAATTTGGACAAAAATGTTCACCAGTTATTTCGTATATATATGTATATATATAGATGTATATGTATAAAAGCATGGCAATAGATATATGTAGTGGAAATGAAACGTAAGACAGTTAAAGGTCGAATTTTATAGATAGAAATTACTTATAGGAACTAAAGATATGTTTATATCATATTTATATGATGTTTATATGATGTTTATATGATGTATAACAGCTAACCCAAACCCGGTTTTTTTTTCTCCGGTCTTTTCTTTTTTTTCCCCACTTGTTGGCTCTCTTCATTCATTTCCGATGAAGAGAGTAGGCTCGAAACGTCAAAGAATTTTTCCATTTTCCTCCGATCGTCAAACTAATACACCCTGCTTGTTGTTCGCTTACCTATCTTGGTTTTTGCATAATTTTGTACCACACACACACACACACACACACACACACACACACACACACACACACACATATATATATATAAATATATATACACACACATATATATATACATATATATATATATACACACACATATATATACATATATATACATGCATATATGTATATATATATATATATATATATA
>NC_069003.1:2513584-2515218 GCF_001194135.2 Octopus bimaculoides
TATATATATATACGCATGCGAATAGGTGATACATATATACATATGAGTGTGTGTGAATGTGTGTCTGTGTGTATGTACACGAATACATACATACATACATACATACATACATTATCTGTTCAATTTCCTTTTTGATTTCATTTTCCGTTTTCTTTTTCTCGTTTTCTATTTTTTTAAACTTATCGATTATTATTTTCTTCAGATCGATCATTGGCGATCATTTAATGTTATCAGGGTAGTGAGATGGAAGGTAGATGCGTAGAGTGTTATAAACTCTTTATGTTGCACCAGAAATAAAATGAATATGACATAAATAAGTAAACAAATAAAATAGAAAAAGAAACACACACACACACTCACACACACAGCAAATCAAACGAAGCTACTCCGATGATCTAATGTCGTTTCATGAGTCAAATATCAATCTCTGTTTTTCTGCTTGAAGTTTTATAATTAACCGTACATACGCACGCACATGCACACACTACCACCATCACCACCACTACCAGCACTGTGTGTGTGTGTGTATGTGTGTGTGTGTGTGTGTGTGTGTGTAAGCGCAGGCGTGGCTGTGTGGTAAGAAACTTGCTTCCCAACCACATGGTTCTGGGTTCAGTCTCACTGCGTGGCGCCTTGGACAAGTGTCTTCTATTATAGTCTCGGGCTGACCAAAGCCTTGTGAGTGGATTTGGTTGACGGAAACTTGTTTACTCCTATATATATATATGTGTGTGTGTGTGTGTGTGTGTGTGTGTGTGTCCACCACCGTCTCACAACTTTGCAGCTCGGTGAAAATGATCGATAGAATAAGTACTAGGTGTACAAAGAATAAGTCCTGGGTTTGATTTGTTCGACTAAAGCAGTGCTACAGCATGGCCGCTATCAAATGACTGAAACAAGTAAAAGAATATATATACATAAATGAACGTGTGTATATACATATATATATATATATATATATATATATATATATATATATATACACATAAATAATTGTGTCTGTGTGTGTATGTATATATATATGTGTGTATATGTATGTATGTATGTATGTATGTATGTATCTACTACAGAAATTTTTCCTACATCTAAAGACGCAAAGCTAACACAGATGCGGACATCAAAAGTGAAAACTGACAGCCTCTACAATTACTTAGCAACAGTGTAAGATGTAATTGTACAGATCCAATAACACATTCTTTAAATGGAAAATTTGTAGCTAGTTCCATCATACATCCTATAAACTTGTCATTAAAGAACGGTTGTTGGAACTTCAAAAATTGTATTGGCCTAAAGGTAAACCCTTTCGAACTCGTATATAACCAACATAAACACACATTCAAGCATCTTGCCAGAAAACTGATGCAGATGTGACTGAGTATACTTGGGATTTCAAGATTACGAATATTTTATATCTTTACCTTATATATATCTATATGTATATACATGTATATATACATATATATGTTTCTCTCCTTGTTTCTTTCTGTGTTCCTTTCTGTTGAAGAGCGTAGGCTCGAAACCTTAAAGACTTCCTCTATTACCGAGCGTTATACTAATACATCCATTTGTTGTTTACACCACCTGTCTTCTTCTGTTGGTTTTTTCGTGAATTCTCCCTATATATATATATATAT
>NC_069003.1:2515524-2517063 GCF_001194135.2 Octopus bimaculoides
GATGTCAGGATACGCTGTAACAGCGCATGCCCCAATACTTGATATGACCTGACCTGACCTCTGCCTTATTCCGGTCAACCAAAGGTATTTCTGCATTGACTTTAAATGTTTCTGTAAAAAACCAAAACCCTTTATTTATAATTCTTGTAACAATCTGATGAGGTGCAGACAGTTGCTTTTCACAGAGACGGTTCAGTTTGTGTGTGGGTGTGTGTAGACCAAGAAAAAAAACTGTGCCTCAAACAAGCAAAAATTGAACTGTCGTATATGGTTCCATCACGGTTATGTCCCTTTACACCGAACTTCTACTATCGTTGCTCTTTCTTTCTCTCTGATTTCCTTCCCCGACAGGAACATAAAATAAAACTTCTCAAAGTAATGAGGTCGATAAATGTTGGGAAACCAATAAAAACGAAATCACAACCAGTTTACCAGGACAATAAGAAAAATCACAAACGTTTCGGATATAATCTGACTCATCATGTTTTTCTTCTTTTTTTTCTATTCCTGTCCTTTCCTTTCAATAAATTATATGACCACGGCATAAACTGATATTTGTCTTAAATTCTAGGGATGAAATTGGGGTTTATTATTCCTGTTTATTCATTGTTAGAATTATTGTTTTTTTATTGAATGGCTGCGTGTCTTAATATTAGCAAATTACCTCTGATACTCGGAGCTTCACATTGTCAATGTCACTAAGTTGACAGCAGTGTCAGCTTCTATGGGGCTTTATATATAGATATATATATATGTGTGTGTGTGTGTGTGTGTGTGTGTGTGTGTGTGTGTGTGTGTGTGTGTGTGTGTGTGTGTGTGTTTCAGTGATCATGTGCGTATGTATAAGAGTCGTGTGTACTAAGACTGTGTATATATGTCAAGATATTTATATATACACACATAAGTATATATACATACGTACGTATATATATGTGTATGCTTGTATATATATGTGTGTGTATATATATATATTTATGTGTGTGTGTGTGTGCGTGTGTTGTGTGTGTATAAAATGTATTAATGTGCACCTATAGTAAGATATATCTTCATATATCTATACACCCATACAAATATATATGCGTGTGCGTATATGTTCATATATGTATACGTATGCCTACAAAAATACTCTCTTTTCGCACACACACACAAACGCATAACCACTTGAAGCCAGAAATATATTTATACTTATGTATACATATATATACGTATATGTATATATGTGTGTGCGTACGTGTGTGTGTGTGTGTGTGTGCGTGTGTTTGCGTGTATGTGCGTGTGTGTGTATGTATGTGTGTGTGTGTGCGTATGCGCGCGTGTGTGTGCCATTTACTGTACAATTTCGCCATAACTTTTACTAAACTCAATTATCACAATTCAGTGTTTCAAAACTTACTTCCGCCATTTAATCGCAGACAATACAAATCTTTATTTCTGAACATGTATGTGTATGTGTGCTTATGCGTGTGCTTGTGCGTGTGTCTGTATGTGTACGTGTGTGCGTGTTTGTGTGTTTGTGGGGGGGGGGGCTGTATGTAAGCG
>NC_069003.1:2517073-2517792 GCF_001194135.2 Octopus bimaculoides
TGTGTTTGTGGGGGGGGGGGCTGTATGTAAGCGTTTGTGTTATGCGTGTTGATGTTTTGTACGTATTACACCGTCTTAGTTTTCTTACAACTGTTTCTGTTTTTGTTGTTTCTGCATCAGAAACTATTGTATGAATGTACGTGTTTGCCTTTTCTATGTATTTGCGTACAGCGTGTTACGTATGTAGATGTGGTGTATTTATAGAGGCATATTTGTTTGTGTGCATGTGTGTGTATGTGTTAATAACTGTGTGTAAGTTTACAGACACGTGATGTTTTACACCACATTGTATGTATAAATATATTTATCTATTTATGTGTTTATATGCAAGCACGTGTGTCTATGTGTGTGCTTTCCATGCTTTGTAATTACGTTGTAATTGTATCAGCATATATGCTTCTCTGCTTTTGGTATGTATATGTATGAATGTGTACTTGTGTGTGGGGGAATGTGTGCGCGCATCTGTATATGTGTATATGTACCATGTTTGTATATATATATGTATAAGTGTGTGTGTGTTTACGTGTATACGCGTGTCTATACGCATGCATAGACATATGTGAGTTTATATACGTGTGTATCTAAATATATCTATATGTCTATGAATGAATATTTGTATGCATATATAACTATATATATGCATGAATATATGAATGTATGTATATATATATATATATATATATGTATATATATGTGTGTGTGTGTGTGTGTGTGTGTGT
>NC_069003.1:2518391-2519245 GCF_001194135.2 Octopus bimaculoides
ATATATGTTGCTATGCATATATGTATGAATGCATGGATATATGTATGTTTGAGTGTATGTATGTATGTATAACATTTCTTAAAAGCTGACTATTTGTGAGTTCTATTGAAGTAGAGTGAAGAAATCAATCTCCCACGCTAAGATTTGAAGAAACTCAATTCCACACTTCTTTGTTCTACGCCACTTCACTCGCTGTCCCCGACTTCAACTCGAGACTACAGCCTGGCGTTCATTGGAATTTTCGTGACTCCGGTCTTGAACCAAGAACGCGGTTTACCAGTCCACGTGCAGGATGTCTGTACGAAACACCACTGGTATAGATTGTTGGGGTAGGTGGCTTAGTGGTTAGGGCATTGGACTGATGATCGCAAGATTATGGTTTCGATTCCTTGACCGGGCGACGCGTTGTATTCTTCAGCAAAACACTTCATTTCACGTCGCTCGCGTCCACTCAGCTGGCGAAAATTAGTAATCTCACGAGACGGACTGACGTCCCGTCCAGGTGGGGAATTTATAAGCCGCTGAAAACAGGAAACATTGCATGGAAGCTGAGTGACCGACCCTTATGGATCAGAATGAATCGAGAAGGTAACCTTACTTGACCTTACTTGTGCAGATGGCCGTTGGCACCAATGAGCTCATCCGGCCTTTGAGAAGTTTTGCTTTTGAGTTATTTTTTTTTTTTTGTATGCAGCAGCGTTTCCATAAGAATCTTCTCACCTAGCAAACCAAAGATAATGAAAATATATCCTCCCTACTCAAACATACTGAGTATCTTCTCATTTAACAGCAAAAGCAACAATCTCCGGGCTTCAATACATCATATATATATATATATATATATATATGGGCTT
>NC_069003.1:2519859-2520394 GCF_001194135.2 Octopus bimaculoides
TATATATATGTGTATATATATATAGTTGGGTACACATCTTCCTTTTGTTACGACAAACAACGGTGTGCATATCTGTATGTATCTCGTATAATATTGGTTATATGTGTATGTGTGTATGCCCGCGAATTTATCTTACGCCGCATCCATGTCGCTTTCTCATCTCATTCTTCTGTTTATAACGCCATCTGTATTTTCCTTCGCACTTTGTTCTCTTATAACTTTATGTTGAAATGTATTCATTTTTTATTGTTGTTGCTGTTGTCATTGTCGCTGCTATTGTGTGTAGAGTAATTGTCCTTGCTTGTGTTGTTTTTGTTGTTATGTACAAACATATGTTTGAGTGTATATATATGCGTGCGTGTGTGTGTGTGTGTATACATATATATATTTGTAAATGCATATATATATATATATATATAAATGCATATATATGTATATATACATATATATATATATATATATGTAAATGCATATATACATATATGTACGTTTGTATGTATATGTATATGTATATGTATATGTATATATATATATA
>NC_069003.1:2520925-2521175 GCF_001194135.2 Octopus bimaculoides
ATATATATATATATATAAAGAGAGAGAGAGAGAGGAGATTGATAGATATACATACATACATACATGCATACATATATATACGCATACATAAAGTGATATAGATATTTAATCACACTCATACATGTGGACACACATACACACACACACACATACATACATACATACACACATACATACATATAGACAGACAGACGTACAGACAGTCAGAAATATCAATAGATATATGATCATATATATATATATATATATA
>NC_069003.1:2522036-2522892 GCF_001194135.2 Octopus bimaculoides
TTAGACTTGGAGATTTAACAATGGCTCAGCGGGCAGAAATGGTCCAGCGTTGATGAGACCAGGATGCTGTAGATGTTGCAATAGTGTGTCCATTTTTCTAGGTTAACTACCTAAAAGATTTGTGGAATTCCAGCGACCATGGAAGGGTGTCACAGAGGCCACAAGTCCACCTACATACAAACATACATACGTACATACATACATACATACATGCATACATGCAGGCAGAGCGAAGACAGACAGACAGGCAGACAAACTGACAAACATACATTGGTTGAGATGGATAGAAAGACCTACTGACAGAGAGACAGAGAAATAGATAGATAGATCGATAGATAGATAGATAGATAGAGGGGGAGAAAGAAAAAGAAGGATCATGTAAGCTTTGTGAGACATACAATATTTACATGCATACAAAAAATGACTGACAGGCAACCATACAGACAGACTGCCGGACGTACAGTCAGACTGATAAACAGACAGACAATCCGCAGGAGAGACGGATAGGCTGACAGACAATGAACAGGATTTCCTAGATGAATTCTCTGTGGAAATCTCCCAGTTTGATATCAGGAAGGTAAAGAAAAGAAAGAAAAAAAAAGATGCGTGAAGATAAACTAATTAAAGATGGCGATAGAGACAACGATGATGATTGCTGCCATAGGTGGTGTTTAGAGAAAGTGGGAGGTTGGGAGGTTGGGAGGTTGGGTGAAGGTAAGAGGAAGGATTCTGATTGATGGAGGTGTGCACAGAGAAGCCGGTGGTGGTGGTGGTGCTGGTGGTGGTGCTGGTGGTGGTGCTGGTGCTGGTGCTGGTGGGGATGGTGGTGGTGGCGGTGGTAGTGGTGGTGCTGGTG
>NC_069003.1:2523315-2525430 GCF_001194135.2 Octopus bimaculoides
GTGTGTGTGTGTGCGTTTGTGTCCATCACAGCTTGACAATCAGTGTTGGTGTGTTTACGTTCCCGTAACTTAGTAGTTCGGCAAAAGTAACTGATAGGATAAGCACCAGGCTTTAAGCGAAAAAAAAAAAAAAAAACGGTGTCGATTTGTTGGACTAGAATTCCATGGCCGCAAGCTGATGAACGAAACAAGTAAAAGAATAAAAGAATATACGATTATAATTATTTGGTTTAACGGGGTAAAAAACACAATAGTCAGAAACCAGGAGGCGAGAGTCACGATGTGAACATCTTTAATCATAGATTTGCTGGCGTACAGCTGACCTGGGGTTAAAGAGTATCAAATGCAATAAGAGGTCACTATATGGTCACTATGCAGCCTCTAGTGGCCTCTACGCGGCTCTTCGAACTGTTAGAAGTAAGTGCCAAATCTCCCTCAAATAAAACCTCGCTATAATAAGCCAGGAAAGATACGTTAAGCAACCTGGTGGTACACAAAAGAAATGGCTGGTTTGTTACAGTTGTTATATATCTGATCATAAGTATGGAATCGAAGAAATGGCTTCGAGTCCAATAACAAAACCAAAAACAGCAGCAGCAGCAGCAACGGCGGCAACGGCAGCAACAACAGCAGTAGCAGTAGCGACAACAACAATAACAACAACTGTCGTAAATATAATACATGAGGCGAGAAAAGTAAATCGAAGCAAAAAGAAATTAAAAAAGATAAAGATTTTAAGCTGTTTAGAAAGAGCGCATGGGAGGTAACTCACGATGTACTACTTTTTCAAGGGAAATAACTCTCATCAAGGGAAATAACTTGGTACTACTTTTATATTAATTCTATATCGTTTTTTATTTATTTGTTTCTCATTACACGTACATACATACACACACACTACACTACCTCCACACCGATACATATACACACACACGCATACACATGCATGCAACCACATACAAGTACACACTCCCTTACACATACAGACTCACACATACACACACACGCATGCATGCACCTCCACACATACACACACACACACACAAGCACACACACCTCCACACACAAATGCGTGCACCTCCACTCTTTAATATACACACTCACTCACACACACTCACACACACACACTTATTGGGGAAAAAACGTCGAATGTTCGATTTCGTATCGAACCAACGACTCTACTCAGAAACTGGGATACGTTTTGTTACTCGTATGATTCTGGAGCATCAGCTCCGACTGTTTGGCCATGTTGCTCCATTTTCTGAGTTGGATCTGCGTGTTGTTTTGTTTTCTCCGAGAATGAGGTGAAGGTGACGGGTCGTGTTGGTCGCCCACATCCCACACGGCTACGGCGAATGAGTAAGTATTTCGCAGAGACAGGACCGGACTGAAACATGGCTCTGATGGGTCGTGGGCAGATGGGGGATGCAGAGATTCGCTGCATCGGTACATGCTTTCATTCTTGGATCCTGAAATCATGAAAGTCAAACGGATCTAGGTGGTATTGTCACGAGGCATTTTGTTCGACGATCTAACGATTCTGCCATCTTGTTACCTCACTTTTCTGTTAGAATACAATAATACGAAGTAACTTCTAATTTCACCCCGTTTGTGTAAACAATTGTGTGTGTGTGTGTGTGTGTGTGTGTGTGTGTGTGTGTGTGTGTGTGTCTACGCGCAAACTGGTGTCCAAACAATTAGCGAGATAGCTTGGTGTGCAGGCTGATTGATAACACACGCGTATTTCCTGTTTATGAAATATACATAAACATAGAAACACACACAGACACACACACATGCATAAATACACGTTTGAGCGTGTGCCTGCGCGCGTGCGCGCGTGTGTGTTTAATAAGAGGATATGTTAACCTCATAAAGGGACGGTTACATCCAAGGAAATACTGGTTCAATACATAGTACTATTGGCGAATGGAATTCCCTTAAAACAATAGACATATATCAAGCATATACTCTCCATTTTCTTTTCTTTTCTTCATTCAACTGGATATAAACTACACACATACACGTAAACACATATTGCGCCTCCACATATACATATATGATGTATGTATGTATGTGTATATATATATGTATATATATATATATATATATATA
>NC_069003.1:2525440-2527756 GCF_001194135.2 Octopus bimaculoides
ACACATGCGCAGACACACGCCCTGAGGCTTTGAGGTATTGAGAAGGTGTCATCTAGACGAATCCAATCAAAATATCGGATTACAATTTTGTTCCCTGTTAATTTCATTTCCGTTTGGATGACCTTCACAGGCATACGCGCGCATACGCAATCACACACATAATATATACAAGTTTCCCTACTAAATATGAAAACGAATGCGTGAGAGTGTGTTTTCATGTATATATCGCTATTGACATAAAATCGTGTGTGCATTCATACATACATACATACATACATACATACATATATGCATTCTTCCATGCATACATACATATATGCATTCGTGCAAGCATACATGCGTACGTACGTATGCATGTGTGTATGTAAGTATAATTTAGTATATCTTTTGAAGCTTGTGTATATTAAACAATATTTATTTTTCGCTTCGGGGAGTGCTTTTTGTTGGCCCTACCAATAACTGAGGAGAAAATTATGTGTGTGCTTAAATAGACACATACACACAGGTATGCAAGTGTACATGGCCGCATGCAAAATTGATGATTTCACATATAATCAAGTCAATCTCATTTCACTGTGATCGATTGTGAAGTGAAAGAAAAGGAAGTCACAGCATCTCCTCATTCGATCAACACAAACACCAAACGTTTAGAAGTTTAGAGACTCTCATCCTTCTACAGCTGCTGCCATACGCACATTCATATATACATACAGACATACATTTACATACACACACATATATATATATATATATATATATATATATATATATATATATATATGCCACATGCTTATATGTGCTGTTATTCTTCTCACCCCGATCAGCAACAATAAAGAGAGGGACACGCGCTTCAAAGAAGAAACGTCTTTGTGGTCGTTGAAACGGCTGACGCCAATGAATGAATCTCGTCCGATAATAATGGTGATCATGGCTACATTGCTTTTTATCGTTAGTCTGCTCCGTCATGGTTGACCCAGGGCTAAGAAAAAACAAAGAGATTATCAGTAAATGCCATACCAACAGCAATAAGAAAGAACTAAATTTACAAGAATACAATGGGAAAAAAACTTAAGAAACAACAAAGACAACAACTAGACAAAGTAATGAAGGATTCTTCTGTATGTGATTGCTCGACCAGCTAGAAATAGCAACCCTTCATCTCCACCAAGCAACACATATCTTACTTTAAAACGAAACCAAAGTCACATTATTCACTTTAGTCCTAGATGTGTAAGAGATATACAATATTAGATTGGATGGCCACGACTGGGCCAGTTTTGAATTATACGTCTGTTCGATCAAGACTGATGTGATGTTAAACAAAGACAACAGTACGGGGGTAACAAAAACAGCAACAGCAACAACATCAACGATAAATACTTATTCAGGGCAGCTGGAGCAACAACCAAGAAAGCAATGATAATTGTTGACACCTGATGTGAACGAGAACAGTAATGAAACCAGCATCCGAATGAAAACCAGGTTAGTTCCATCTTCGTAACTTCGTCTTCTTGTTGTTGAGGTTGAATTGATGAGAGTATTGTAACTGCAGCTTAGAATTCGTGAGTTCAAGTCTCTTCTGAGATACATAATTCCTTGCGTTTCTGGTTCAGGTCTCAATATCACCCCGAAACTGTCTAATGACCGCCTCCCACTGTTTTACGTGCAATGTATCTCTCGGCGAAGGAGCGTGGCTGAGTGGTTAAGGCATTCGGCTCACGGTCGTGAGTTCCGTTCTCGGCGGCACGTTGTGGCTTTGAGCGAGACTTATTTCGCGTAGCTCCAGTCCGCTCGGCTGGCAAAATTGAATTGTACTTGTATTTCAAAAGAGCCAGCCTTGTCACATTCTGTGTCACGCTGAATCTCTCTGGGAACCACGTTAAGGGTCCGCATGTCTGTGGAGTGCTCAGCCAGTTGCAAGTTAATACCACAATCAGGTCGTTTTTTGATCGGATCAACTAGAACCATTGTCGTCATCGTAACCGACGGGGTACCAGTCTTGTCTCTTAGTTAAATTAAGACATATAGTGACAAGGAAACAGTGTTAAGCCATCGTCGAACTGCCAGGCCCACGATTGGTTAAACTGGCCGAAACTTCGAAGTTACAGTCGATAATACTCTTGTTTAAGAATAATAAATTTGTATTCCATAAAAGTACAGGGCAACACACACACACACACACACACACACACCTGTGAAATCCTTCTTTTCTTTCCTTTCCTGAGCGTCCAATAATATAGTACTTGTTCCACGTACCCGCGTTGTTACTTTTTCTTGCTTATTTATGTTTGGATTGATTATATATATATATATATA
>NC_069003.1:2528075-2529126 GCF_001194135.2 Octopus bimaculoides
ATATATATTTATACATATACATATGTGTGTGTGTGTGTGTGTGTGTGTATGTGTGCGTGTTCGTGTGGGTTAGAAATGATAACATTTATTACTGGTCGGACTTGGTGTTGTTGTTGTTGTTGTTGTTGTTGTTGTTGTTGTTGTTGTTGTTGCTGTTCAAATTGGGGCAAAAATATCAATTTTTTTCTGTTTCTCTCGTTTTATTTCAGGTCCGCCGAAAATCTCTCCAACAAAACAAAACTTTGACTTCAAGACATTCATTAAAAGGCTTTAAGTTTTGTGAGAGAAAAAGGAAGAGGAGCAAGAGAAGGGGGTGCTGGAGAGGAAGGGATCAACTAATTCTTTGTTGTTTGTTTTTTTTTTTGTTGGTGTTTTTTGCGGGAACTTGTTTCACACTCATTGTAAAAGCGTAACTATATGCATGAATATATACACGCATATATATATATACATGCACATATACGTACATACATACATATATATTCATACATATATGTATATAATACAACATACATGCATATATAATATACACATATAAATATATACATCTCTCAAATTGAACGGATAGATAGATAGATAGATAGATAGATAGATAGATAGATAGATAGATAGATAGATAGATAGATAGATAGACAGACAGATAGATAGCACGTAAAGGGAATAACAAAAAGGCGATCAAAGAAAGAAAGAAAGAAAGAAAGAAAGAAAGAAAGAAAGAAAGAAAGACAAAAAGAGAAAGAAGATGGCAGTGGGTGTCACATGGTTTCTTTTCCCCTTTTTCTGGATGTTTCTAGTGAGTCATTCGAACCCAGAATATAGCAATAGCAGCACTAACTCTAATATGACCATCACCACCACTGCCGCCACCAGCACCGTCCACACCACCAACACCACCGCCACTCCTAAGGCCACTACCACCACCACTATCAACACCACTTCTTCCACAGCCACCACCAACAACTCTAATATGACCACCACCTCTGTCCTCCCAACCATCAACAGCAACATGAACCTCACCGCCAACGACACAACAAGCACCACCACCACCACC
>NC_069003.1:2529215-2532333 GCF_001194135.2 Octopus bimaculoides
CAACTCTAATATGACCACCACCTCTGTCCTCCCAACCATCAACAGCAACATGAACCTCACCGCCAACGACACAACAAGCACCACCACCACCACCACCACTATTACCACAACCACCATCCCCAACAACAATAACATCCATCATACCGTTTTTACCACCACAATCACAGAATGGCAATTAACCATAACTACGGGAAATTCTACAGATGCTGGCACCAATGGTACTATTTACTTGACCCTGAATGGTACCAAAGGTTTGTGGAACTTGGATATTACGTCGGGCGGCGAAGTATTCCAGAGGAACCAAGTCGACGTGTTCTCTTGGTCGATGCCAGATATCGGTGTCTTGGAGCAAGTGGAACTTATCCACGTAGAATTCGTCTTGCATCATTACCTAAACTGGTGGCTTGAATCGATGATGTTACTTGATAAGTCTGCTGCCGTAGAATATTGGTTTAACTTTAATGGTTACATACCAGAGAACCAGTTCCATTACGGAGAAGTCATCCTTGTCCCGGATTTCGAACTTGAAGTTAATCTCACTGAATTTACAACTATGGCGACGATGATGTCCACCACAATAACAAAGATGATGAACTTGTCAAACTTAAACTCACTCAGCCCGTCATCTTCCGTTCACCAATCAGAAAATTCTATGTTCTCCAATGTTCACGGTTCGGTGAGTCATTTTCTAACCGAAAGTATTCAACATGTCTCTACCACGGATCAGCAATTTGTCTCCGTTAGCAACTTCGATGATTATCAAACTTCTTCAAGTTATCCGCCAAACCATTTAGATCATAGTGACAACAATAACATCAACACCGCCTTCACAACTCGTACTATTTCTACGATTTCCAACCAGAACAGCCACAGCATCATTTACGACTATTTATATTCTCTAACCACTTCTTTGCCGTCCTCGGTTTTAGAAACTTCTCGAAATTTTGTCAGTACTAATATACAAACAACTTCTTTTCCCGATGAATTTCTGTCGACTTCCTCGCCATATTTTCTTACTGAAACACTTTCGAACATTCTCTCTTCTCAAACAACATCAAAAATAAATTCCAGAAGTCTCCAGCCTTTGTCGACGTTCTCGAGTCATGAATCAAAACTGAACGCGAGTGGAACCTCTCCAACCGGTTCTTCGGCGATGCTGTTTTCTAATTCGAAAACTCTAAATATTGAAACATCAGAAGAAATAACGACCACAGATTTTGATCCGAACACCAGCCAAGAACTGTCTCAAACGGAAACCCAGCATTTGTTGACTTCATCCTCGTTTCCAAGGATCTTCTCAATGTCATCTTTTTCATCATTTTCATCTCATCATTCTTCTTTTGCTTCCGCTACAATTTATTTCTCTTCCCGGGGTGCATTGTCTTTGTTGCCAACCGAACAAATGATGTTATGTGTTTATTCTTCTTGCGGGCAACATTCTGCGCTTTTAAGTTCGTTTTTCAACCAGAACGGTGATAAGCGAGACAGCATTGACCAATCAGTAGTCTTACCCTTGCAGAAAAGACTCATGAATATTTCCAAAGAGTTAACAGTCGACAAAAAAGGTCTCAGTAAATACAAAAGAACCAAATCAAGTGCTGTAGATAATCGTTACTCTGCAACAGCCATTGGTTATTTGGCGGTGACGGTGATGATTATACCGTTAGCTCTGGTGGTGGCCAGCGATTTGATGAACTACCAAAAGTTTTTCCCCTATCGTAAAGACAGGATTATTCGCACGGCCCCAAAGCCACCGTCGATCTAAGCATTCAACGAAGAAGAAGAAGAAGAAGAAGAAGAAGAAGAAGAAGAAGAAGAAGAAGAAGAAGAAGAAGAAGAAGAACAACAACAACAACAACAACAACAACAGCCAAGAGTAGAAACAGACTGCTATATGGTTGCTTGATGTCCTAGAGATGGATAGCAATATACATACATACACACACACACATATATATATATATATATACATATATACATATTAACATATACATGCTATATATAGCAGGAAAAAATCCTATACATTTTAGGAAAGTAATATTTATTTTTAATTGTATTGTAACCTCGATTGTACATTAGTATATTATGAACTATGGAAAGAGGGAAAATATAGCCATCCTATGCGAAATACGAACTCAGATCGTTAGTGTTTACAAATAAAAACCGTCAAATATTTTGTCCACTGCATTATTGATTGCAGGAAACCACTGTCCTTGAGTTCTACGGAAATACTGGTTTCAAATTTTGGCGCGAGGCCAGCAATTCTAGAGGAATGCGTTACTGGTACTTATTTTATCGACCCCTGAAAGAATGAAAGGTAAAGTCGACCCTGGTGGCATTTGAACTCGGAACGTAAAGACGGACGAAATGCTGCAAAGTGTGCTGCCAAGCATGTGAACGATTCTGCCAGCTCGCCGCCTTCGTTCTACGTAAATATTGATACAAAATAATATATCTTATAGAAATTATAGCAAAAGCCGAGAAAATAAAAAAGACTTCGAATATATTCTTCATTTTGTTTTTTGTTTTGTCTTTTTCCTTTGATGGTTGTAGGCATTTTGTTGATTTGTCGCCACATTTTCCACTTCATTCAATGTCATTTCATTTACCTGTATAGTGTCTGTACAGAATGAGACAACAGGGTTCGGGCGTGGGCGTTTATGAGCAGGTGCTTGAGCGCGGGTGTTGGTGTGATTACCTCCCCGTAAACTAGCGGTTCGACAAAAGAAAACGATAAAATAAATACTAGGCTTAAAAAGAATAAGTCTTGGGGTCGATCTCTTCAACTAAAGGCGGTGCTCCAGCATGACCGCAGTGGAATGACTGAAACAAGAAAAGAATTATACACGTATACACATCCTCAGGTGTGTGTGTGTGTGTGTGTGTGTGTGTGTGTGTGTGCAAGTCTGTGAGCGCGCGCGCACATATATTTATCTTTGTATTGTTTGTAGTTTTCTGTTTTTTTCTGCTTATTTTATTTTCTTTATTTCAGCGCAAAAACCCTAAAGAAATGACAACAAGACTGAACTGTTTAGAAAATAGTTTTATTATTATTAATATTGCACAAATGTTGAGTTTTGTTCAAAATATTTATTATGGAAATTGTAAAAATAGTCAC
>NC_069003.1:2534803-2536725 GCF_001194135.2 Octopus bimaculoides
AAAGCGTGTTAGGGTGGAGGGAAGGAGGAAGGGTGGGGTGGATGTTAGGGAATGAGGGAGGGAGTTAGGGTGGTGGGAGGGAGTTACTGAGGAAGAATGAAAGAAAGAAAGAAAGAAAGAAACGTAGGGAAGGCGAGATTGAATGAGGAAGGGAGTAAGTGTGTTAGGGAAAGCGGGAGGGGGTTAGGGTGAGAGATACTACTACCACCATCGTGTACCTTTAATTCGCCTCACCTTACACACATCTACGAAATCTCCAGCTTTAGAATTCTTCTGCTACCACTACTACTATTGCCATCGCATATTTGATCTTCAGCTATCTTCGTCACGAACTTAAACATTGTAAAACGCCGTTGATATAACTGGTATGAAAAGTGCCAGGTACTGCAAAGAGCTGTGCTTATCTAAAAACTGTGAGATGACAAGAGACGTTCCCGTCTCAACATAGAGATTTTGATGATTTCTTCTCTCTTTTTTTAGCACAAATTCCAGAGAATTTCAAAGAAAAAAAAATTGGGGGTCGGGCAGGTGGGTACTTCATAAGGGGTTTTATTCTTGCTGTGACTATTTTTACAATTTCCATAATAAATATTTTGAACAAAACTCAACATTTGTGCAATATTAATAATAATAAAATTATTTTCTAACAGTTCAGTCTTGTCATTTCTTTCGGGATTTGCGCTTAAAATAAAGAAAAAATAAAATAGCCAGAAAAACCCCCAAAATTACAAATAATATAACAAAAAAAAAAAACATTTGCGCGCGCGCGAGCACACACACACATATGTGAGGGTGTGGACCCGTATGTAATTTTTTGTTCTTGTTTCAGTCATTCCACTGCGGCCATGCTGGAGCACCGCCTTTAGTTGAACAGATCGACCCCAGGATATATTGATGCAAGGCTCGTACTCATGCTATCGTTCTTATTACGGCAACCTAATAATTGTCACATATTATATTACAGAGAAATTCCTCAATTTACATAATATCCAAGTCCCATTCATTCTTTTGTTATCTTGCCATTACTACTAATATATAATATATATATAACATATTATACATATATAGTAATTATATATATATAATATAAATATATATATGTTTTATATATATATATATATACACACACACACACAAACATATACATATATATAATATATATACACACATATACATATAGTCATGTGTCGATATACATAAATATATATACATATATACCCACACATATATACCTGTATATATATACATACACACATGTATATATATATTTATGTATATACATATATATGCATACACACACACATACACACACACACACACACACACACATACACACACACACACACTCACACACGTATATTCGAATAAATCAACTTAGCCGTTGGTCTGCATTGAAAGAAAGAAAGAAAAACAGTGAGGGAGGGAAAGAGTGAGAGAGGAATGAATGAAGGGAGGGAGGAAGGAAGAAAAAAAGAAAGAGAGAAAGGGAGGGAGGAAGGAAAGAAGGAAAAAAGAAAGAGAGAAATAAAGAAAGACATGTCCGATCGCACGTGCTAGTAAGGATAGGCATTGTGTCTCCCTTCATAAAACGGCTGAACTTTGAGCCGAACCAACATACCTGCAGTTCGACTCACCTCACACACATCTACGAAATCTCCAGCGTTAGAAGTCTTCCCTTCACACTGCTACCACGACTACTACTATCGCCATCGTATATTTTATCTTCTGCTATCTTCTCTAGAAATACAAGATTTCTTTTGGAGTTTATAAAAGCGAAGTTAGACTTTAAAAAACCCCAAATATGATGAAATTCCAGAGATCAGATGAAGAGATGGAGTGCGGTGAAGCGAAAGAAGTTGATTTCTTGAATCAGAACGAAGAACAAGGAAAAGTTGCAGGAGACAAGAATTTACTGAGTAACG
>NC_069003.1:2537652-2538390 GCF_001194135.2 Octopus bimaculoides
AGAATTACAAATAAGATTTTAAAAAAACATTTGCGCGCGCGCACACACACACACACACACACACACACATATCTGAGGGTGTGGACCCGAATGTAATCTTTTTTTCTTGTTTCAGTCATTCCACTGCGGCCATGCTGTAGCACCGCCTTTAGTTGAACAAATCGACCCCAGGATGTATTTTTGCAAGGCTGGTACTTATACTTTCGTTTTCTTTTTCCCGTACCGCTGGAGTATGCGAACGTGAACACGCCAACAACGGTTGCCAGGCAATGGTGGTGGTGGACAAACACGCACACAGAACTACTATAGGAGGCTATAGTAGGTGACACTTGCCCAGTGGGTCTGAACCCAGAAACATGTGGTTGGTACGGACCGCTAAGTTACGAGGACGTAAACACACCCGCATCGGATGTCAATCGTCGTTGTGGGAGGTGGGGCCAAACACAGACACACGCACACACACACACACACATACATATATATATACGACAGGCTTCTTTCAGGTTCCGTCTACCAAATTCACTCACAAGGCTTTGGTCGGCCCGAGGCTATAGTAGATGACACTTGCCCACAGTGCCACGCAGTAGGACTGAACCCGGAACCATGTGGTTGCTAAGCAAGCTATTTGCCGCACAGCCAATCCTGCGCCTATAAACACAGCCACTCTTATACACATGTATATATATATATGTAGATATGTATATATATATATATATATATATATATATATATATATAT
>NC_069003.1:2538648-2547909 GCF_001194135.2 Octopus bimaculoides
AGCTGTATAAACAATCAGGGGTATTAGTATATATATATATATATATATATATATACTAATATTTATAAATCATGTGACATATTAATAAAATCTGTAAGTGTACAACCATCCAGATATCTAAGTACCTTATTATTATTTTTAATATATAATTCCTGTACATCACCTCCAAACACTTCCAATATATATATATATATATATATATATATATATACATACATATAATAGATCTAGTCACATGAGCTTCTGCTAATTTAATTCACGTGGTAGCGTTAAGTCGAGAAAATCGGTCGTTGGTGGTGGGAGCTCAAATCATAAACTGTTGTCAACTGACCGCTGTTTAAACTTCACATTCAGCAAACACGTACACACACACACACACACACATACACATACATGGCACAACTTTTCTAGCCCTTCATTTATTTAGGTGCCCCAGGTCAAATTCTTAACCTCGGCGTTAAAAGTCACTATTTTGCCGACGAACGACTGCTGACATCTGAGGGAAGAGGTCATCGAACGATAGTTGAAAGCAGTCATCCATACAAGAACCCCTGAAGCTTTTGGCCGAATTAATGTCAGCTGCACAATCAGCTTGGCAGAGGCGCACAAAGGACCAGCTACGTCATAAAATGTCCCTCGACATGAAATATATATATACAATGTGTTTGCTGAATGTAAAGATTAATCAGCGACAAGTTGACAGCGTTTTATGCTTTCAGTTATTGCCACCAGCAAGTGATTTTCTCGAGTTAGCACTACCACGTGAATTAACTGAGCAGAGAAGCTCTTGTGGCTAGATACATTATGAAGGGGTCCCAGCTGAGGAAAATACTCATGCGTAGACACACTGACTCTGTTTATGGAATATCATTAATTTGTCCTGCGCCAACAGACTGGCTACAAGTGTCTCCGTAGACAGGTCTACAAAATCTTTTATCCGGATCCTAAAACAGGATGTTCCTAGGAAAGCGTCGGATAGACTGCTTTGCGATTTTGGTTCCCACCCTCCGTGTTCTGAGTTCGAATCTCACAAAGGTCAATTTTGTTTTTCATTCTTCCAGGATTCCCAAAAAAAAAAAAGAAAAGAACAGAAAAAGAAAGAATCCGTTTGAAGCGGTGGGTTGGCGCGGGAATGTAAGGACGTCGGACTGAATACTTCACGGTATGTGTTCTGAGTTCGAATCCCAGCTATGGCCATCTTCTATAATAATCTTAACTGGTCGCCTGTTTGCCTCCGCCGCACTGGCGTAGCTTAGCTGGGTGGGTTGGTGGATGGGGGTGACGGTCCACTCCGGGTGGCACCTTTAAAGGGGCACCACTTTTGGGTCTGCTGTAGGCAATATGTGTTTTTTGTGTAGTCCGGAAGCGGCAAACGGAAGGGCCGCCCCTGGCGGAACACTCTAGCTACGGTAGTGCTCCGCCACCGCAACAACAACAACAACAGCAGCAGCAGTAGTAGTTAGGTTTGCTTCTCTGAAACAGGTCCTCTCAAGAAAGTTGTATGGCAAACCTATACAAATGAATGGTGAAAAGCAAAATAGGAATCATTTTGATAGAACCATCTATGTAACTAGCTTTTAAACATGGAATGGCTAATGTGGGGTCGACCAGAATAAAATAGTAATCAAAAGGGTCCATACACTAAAAAGGATCAGTTTTCAACATTGCCCATTCTCTTTTAAGTATAGTGAAAAAAAAAAAAAAACTCAAATGGGACGTAACTATGATAATCTACATCTTTGTTGCCTCCCTTGAAAATTACGCAATTGAATGTAATATCACACAAGATAAAAGAATTTTGTCCAGACTTTTAAATCTACTTTTCACCTTTTACTTGTCATTAGATTGCGGTCATACTGGGCCACTACATTGAAGAATTTCAGTCAAACGGATCGAATCCAGTATTCATTATTTTCTTTTAAGCCTGGTACTTATTCTTTTGGTCTATTTCGCCGAAATGCTAAGTTACGGCACTGGCATCGGTCACGCTAAAATGGTGATTTTTACGTGCCAGTCAGGCGGCACTGGCATCAGTCACGACTGAGTTAAAAATTTTCTAGAGTAACCTGAGTTCTGTTGAGGTGTGGCTGTGTGGTAAGAAGCTTGCTTCTCAACCACAAGCTTCGAGGTTCAGTCTCACTCCATGGCACCCTGGGCAAGTGTCTTCGACTATAGCCTCAGGCTGACCAAAGCTTGTGAGTGGATTTGGTGGAAGGAAACTGAAAGAAGCCCATAGTATATATGGGCGTGGTGGCTTTGTCACCCACTCAACGCTTGACAATCGGCGTTCATGTCCCTCAGCGGTTCGGTAAACGACACCGATAAAGTAAGTGCCAGCCTTTTAAAATGAAACAAGTACTGGAGGAGGGGGGGGGGTCTATCCATTAGACTACAAATCCCTCAAGGATGGATGGCCATGAATGGAACGGTTTACTTTCCTTCATAATTCTGCAGGATCAGGAACCAACCTATGACTTTACAGTAATCCCTCGACTATCACAGGTGTTACATTCCAAAACCCCCAACGACATGAAAATCTGCGAAGTAGAAACAGTACTGTACTGTATTTTTTTTATTATTATTTTTATAATTAGTGTATATTTATTTTATTATAAATGCAAAACAACACCACGGTGGAATCGATGTAAGCTTAAATAATAAACCACAATATGGCAATGGATTAATGCATAGCAACAACAACAACAGCAGTGATTTCACAATTAAATTTATTATTATTATTTTTTTTTTTTGTCTTTTCCTGGGTAAATAAAGTTGTTTGAGTGTCCTTGGCATATTTCTATCCAGAAATATTCTGCTGGTTGAATGCCTAAGACTGTGTCTTTGGATTCCATATTAACAGCCTGGTTCTTGGCAATATAACGCTTTGTTCCATTGACCCATATTTGGGGTCTTCGCAAAAGAAGAAGAGGAGGAGGAGGAGAAGCAGTAACAGATTTCAATATGTCACACCTGAGCAGGTGAGACTAACAGAACGAAGGTGTGTGTGTTGGGGGGTGGGGGTGGAATAAAGTGTATGGGGTAAATGGTGAGGAAAAAGAAAGGGGTAGTGTTTGAGGGTGACGTGGCATATTTGCCCTGGGCTGTGGTGGATAGGTACTGTGTGTAGGGTTGTGTATGTTGGTGTGTATGTATGTGTAATATAGGGTGTGTGTGTGTGTGTGTGTGCGTGTAAGTGGTGAGGTGGAGCAGATGGGGGAACGGGAACAGATCGACAAAACATTAGTGTCCAGAAATATATTAATGATTTTTATACATATTCAACAAGAGTAAATAAATAAATAAGACAAAACAAAACAAACAGCAAAGCAACACGTGTGAGTGTGTGTGTGTGTGTGAGAGTCTGTGTGTGCATGTGTGTAAGTTTGTATGGCAGCATGTATGTGTCTGGACATATGTTTATGTATGTATGTACGTTCTCATATCACTATATATATGTTGGTCTACTGATATAGGGAAAGGTCATGCATGACAAGAGACAAGACTTTCAGATAAAACACATGTTCATGTATACATAGACGTGTATGCATATACAAACATACATACATACATATATATATATAGACACACATGTGTATGTATGTATATAGATACATGTGCATATATATATATATATATATATATATACAGACAGATACACAAATAGATATATATGTATGTATATATTCATATGTATGTATGTATATATATAAACACAGGTATGTGTGTGTATATATATAATGTGTATATATATATATATATATATATATATAGACATAGATACATACATATAGATATATACATACATACGCACACATACATACATGCACATACACATATATCTAAAGCAAGCGAGACAAGTATGTATTTGCTCAGTTTGCCATCGACATTAAGGTGGTTGTCTTTGTTTTCTGTTGTTCCATTCCCTTCAGCCACCCTCAAATGTCCTGGCTGTTTAAAATCCAGAAGAAATCAGCTTCTGCCATTGAAGACAATAAATAGAAACTCGGATTCGAAAAGTGGAGGCCGTTTCCTGAAATATCAAAATGTAATTATGTAAATATTTTGATTACAAATACATAATAAAAGTAATAATGATTAAATTAATAAGAATATTCCTCGTAATTCCTTACACTGTCAAATAATAATGATGATGATGATGATGATGATTTCAAAATTTTGGCACAAGGCCAGGCAATTTTAGGGGAGGGGGTCAGTTGGTTACATCAACCACAGCAGATGTAACCAAATTGTATTTATTTCATCAACCCCAAAAGGATGAAAGCAAAGTCGTCCCTGCAGAATTTGAACTCAGAACAGAAAACCAGAAGATAATAATAATAATAATAATAAAAATAATAATAATGATAATAATATTTTGTTTGTTTGTTTGTTAGTTTGTTTTTGTGTTAAGAGGCGGAGGAGAAAGTAGAGTTATGTACCTTGCTCAAGGTGAAAGAGAAGAGAGCCGTAGAAGAGAACTGTAAAAGTCGTTAACTGTTAGCAGAATCTCAAATGAATTCTGTTATTCTGTGATTTGTTCCAGTCGACTGCGGCCATGCTGGAGCACTGCCTCAAAGGGGTTTCAGTCAAAGAAATCGAGTCGACGACTTATTCTTTGTAAGCCTAGTACTTATTCTATCAGTCCCATTTGTTGAACAGCTAAGTTAAGGGGACGTAAACACACCAATATCAGTTGTCAAGCGATGATTTACATGAACGTATATACAAAGCATAATATGCATCTGTATGCATGAGCCTATGCGTCTATGGATGCCATAGACATCTACTTACCATAATTTAAGAGGATATCCCACCACCACACACACATACCCTCCATGTGCGTGTGGGGTGGGTGAGTGGAGGAATAATTAGTTTGCAACTTTGGTTGGTTTTCTGATGTGATGGAAACTTGGCAGAAGTTTGGAGAGGAAATCCAACTGCAGAGTCTGTGCCTGGGAAATAAATACGTTTGAAATTTGGTACAAAGTCTTAAGTTTGGGCAGAAGTTCATAGCATTAAGAAGAATGTCATAAACTTTGGTATAACATGAGAGGCTTTGAAACGATGTCACAAACAGGAATTAAGTTGTGAACTTTAAAATGACATTATAAATTTAGGAATAAGGCAAAAGATTTTGTCTTAAGAACTTAAACTTTGAAACAAGATAAAGTAAAGAACAAAGTCATAAGGTTTGGTATAACATCATAAAATCTGGGACATCGTAATCAATGATATTGTCATAAATTTGGATATTTCATTACAGACACACAACGTCATAAACTTTGAAATAACATCATGCTCTTCCACAAAACATTCTGACACAAGGTGGCAATGTCTGGCACAATATTGCAGACTTTGACACATTTTCACAAACTGCAGCACAATGTTACATACTTTGGCACGTCACAAACTATGACACAATGTTACAAGCTGTGGTACAATGTTACAAAGTTTGCCATGGTAAGACAATAATGATGATAGTGGTGGTCATTGAAGGGGTACTTCACAGCTATTTATAAGATCAAACCTCAAATGCTGGAAAGAGCAATTTCAACCTTTCACAGGGGCTCAACTTAAGAATCTAGGTACAAATCTCTAAATGCAATGTTAAATAACTCCTCTTTAAATACTGAAACAGATTCTGTCCAGCCTCCTACCAAATGTTCAGCCAACCAGTGCCTTCCAAATTTCAGGCCTAGTGTCTATATCACAAAGGACTACTACTACTACTACTACTACTACTATTATTATTATTATCATTATTATTAGTATTAAGACAGCGAGCTAGCAGAATTGTTAGCATACAGCATAAAATGCTTAGCGGTGTCTCGTCTGTCCTTACGTTCTGAGTTCAAATTCCACCGAGGTCGACTTTGCCTTTCATCCTTTCGGGATCAATAAATTAAGTTCCTGTAAAACACTGGGGGTCGATGTAATAGACTAGTCCCTTGTCCCCCAAAATTTCAGACCTTGTGTCTATAGTAGAAAGGATTATTATTATTATTATTATTATTATTGTTGTTGTTGTTATTATTATAGACAGCATGGAGATTGAATTGGTTGGCACCACACTGAAGGAAATACAAGTTGATAACAGGAACATGTGTTAACCACCACAAGTCAATGGGTTGACCTGGGGTAAAAGAACATCATCATCGACATGATCACACCGTCATCAACACCATCCCCAATATCATTATTACTAGCATTTGCTCCTCTGACTGTTACCACCACCACTACTACTGCTTTATCATTTACCATGCTGAAACCATCTGGCCAGTCTCTCCTCTGCCTTCTGCGTCCCCCCCACTCGGCCTCTCCTGTACACCTTCCAAAGGTCACATTTAAAAATATATAAACATATCCAACATATTGGAGTGGAGGGTAATGAGGGGTGGTGAGTGGTGGTGGTGGTGGTGGTGTTAGGGATGGTGCTAGTGTTAGCGACTGGTGAGTGGTAGCAGTGGAGGTATTGGTGGTAGAAGTGAACATGGTAGTGGTGGTGGTGGTGGTGATGAATATAGTGTTGGTAGTGGTGACAGTGGTAGCTATGGTGGTGGTGGTGGATGCAGTGATGGTGGTGGTGGTGGTGTTACAGATATCATACCAGGAGTGGTATGACAATGGTGATGATGGTGGCAGTGGTGGTATTTTCCGGAAATAAACCTCAATACCTGATAAAGTGCATGAGAGGCAGAGAGAGAGAGAGAGAGAGATAATAACGAAGAAAGAGAGATAACAAGAGAGAGGGACTTAGATAGAGTGAAAGAGAAGAGAAGAGAGAGGGAGAAAAGATAAGAGAGAGAGAGGAAAGGTCAAGGCTGTGTACTTCTTGAGATAAAATACCAAATCGTTTTGTCCCCTTCCCCACACCTCCCTTCCAAGATTATCTCAGGTTCTGGTGGAGGGTGGGGGAGTGGGGTGGGGGTGAGAGGAAGGGGTGGCAAGGGTGACAGAGGTCATTCTTTTACCAAAATAGAAACAGAAACAGGAAGTGAGCGTTATTTTGGTCTTTGGTGCTGCCAAAGAATTAATGAAGTCAGCCTGAACGCGTGGTCAACGGACATGCTAGAAATAGGAGCTAAACCTCACTGAAATGACACTGTCTCTGGAAACGGGGAAGGACGCGTTGGGTTTGGCAATGTATGCGGTATTAGAGACGCACTTGTCTTTCGAATAAAGGGTGAGGGTGGTCACATCTGGAAAGGATTGTCTTTGAACATTGCTGCACTGGATCGGGACCGACCTGGAGCTGTGTGATAACAGCAGGTCTGAGTAAAAGATGGGATTGTCACAGCTGGACTACCTTCAGCCATAAGTCAACCTCGGGCTAAACCACTACCACCACCACCACTACTACTACTACTAATACTACACAAACGGCAAAAAATAGCAGCCAAACAGCTCTCAAATCACACTTTACGAAAACAGGGGGTGATATAGTCTTAGATACACTGTCTTAAAGAAAAAAATATCGACAGAAGAAAAACTCACGAAAGGATGTTCCTGCTGTACACGCCGCCTGCATTCTTGGCCATAAATTACAGTGTTCTCCTGTAGACATTCATTGGTGCTCAGACAACATTTGGCCCCAACAATACAGCCAGATGTTAATTCAGTGTTCCGGCCAACGCTAGCTGCAATAACAACAACAACAATTTAAAAAATAATAATAAATAATAATAATAATAATAATAATAATAATAATGATGATGATGATGATGATGATGCCCTGACGTAGTTCCAGGCAGTGGCTCTCATGGCTTCTGATCTTAATTGATTGGAAGTGTTATCATGGACATTGTTTTGTCTTGGTATAAAAAGATGGGCTACAGCAAATGTTCTGCTCAATACCACAGATTTGCTTGTCAGTTGTTTGACCTTAACCAGTTGAGCATGTCCCTTGGTGGCTGACGATATGTGCATCTCTGATTACGAGCAGAAGTAGTGGGGGAGCATCATAGTCATGTGTTGAGAGGAATTCTTTGGGGCTTGAATAACTCACCTCTGGAAACATGGATGTTTTGTTCATCATCCTTAAACAACCTTTATTCAAGGACCTTTTGAGAGGGATGGGCTACCCAACCTGAAGAAAATTCTGAGTCCCACCTGCAAGTTCATGCGCTGTTTATTTTGATATGAGATCACCATTTGCACACATATGGTTATGATGCATGTGCCTGGTGTACCCTTATCAGACAGGTAGTCATGATGGGTATAATGGGCTTTGTATATTTGTACTCCAGTGTCACTTTGATGGCATGCACTACTCTCTCACTCAATAATAATAATTCAATTCTTTACTTGTTTCAGTCATTAGACTGCAGCCATGCTGGGGCACCACCTTGAAGAATTTTTGTTGAATGAATCGATCCCATTTTTTCTTTAAGCCTGGCACATATTTCATCGGTCTCTTTGGCCAAACAGCTAAGTTACAGGAACATACACACGCCAACACCAGTTGTCTTTGTATTGAATAAGAGAAGGGATTTATTTTGTGGAACTACGAACACACAAGCTGGCAGAATCGTCAGAACACCAGAGGAAATGCTTGGCAGCATTTTTGTCCATTTTCAAGTCCTGAGTTCAAATTCTGCTGAGGTCGACTTTGCCTTTCATCCTTTCCGAGTCGATAAAATAAATACGAGTTGAATACAGGGGTCTGATGAAATCGACAACCCTGCTCTCTCCAAAAATTTCAGGCCTTGTGCCTATAGTGGGAAAGGATATTAAATGATCATATATTTTTGCCTCACATAGTATTTCCCTTTATTTACAACTTAACTCACATGACAGGATGAATGAAAAGGGCTTACTACAACTAATTATTGTTAGATTGTTATTCTCCCAGTTAATTATTTCTATTATTGTCATTATTATCCTAACTTTGAGGCATTTAACGATGGCCTTGTAATACTTAATCATGGTATATAATTACATAAATAGAGAAAATAATTTGTTGTTTATAAACTAAAAGACATACAGCTATATCAGAAAACAGGGTTGGTTGTGGAGGGAGGGCAGCTTAGGTTAGGGTTTTTTCTTGTTTGTTTTTCTCAGGACTGTTTTTTTTTTTTTTAATATTTATTTGATATGGTTATGAAAATATACAATAGAATCATTTCTGGAATTCTTGTCAATAATTTTTCGGCTTTATTCTAGTATTGAATAGTAGATGCGTTATATTCAGTGTCCCGAAACATGTGACACAGCTATCCTCGTTATTGTTCGACTCAAATTTGTAAACAACATAATTGCAGG
>NC_069003.1:2548280-2550577 GCF_001194135.2 Octopus bimaculoides
TATATATACACATATATATATATATATACACACATATATATATATACACTTTATTAAAAAGCAGTTAAAAAAAATCACAAAAATCATTACTCAGAGTTTCACGTTACTGTTTGTCGGACAGTTTTGTTTAGAAAGTGTCCAACGAATGTTACAGCTGAAACTCTGAGCAACAGTTCTATCGATATTTTTACTGCTTTTTAATAAAGCATATTTGGGGCATTTACGCTCAGTTTAAATGCTAACGGTTTCACAAAATCTAAATACTTTTAAGGCAAGTGTTAACATCAAATATATTGGGTTTTTTTTAGCACCCCAAGATATTACAACACCCAGAAATGATCTGTGACTTTACAAGACTTTGTAGCACCCAGAGCAAGTGTCTTCTGTAGCCTGGGGTTTTAGGAAAAGACACCTGTTGAAGGTGCTACACAGTGGAACTGAAACCAAGACCAGAAGTTTAGGAACCAAGCTTGTTAACCACACAGCCGTGCTCGTGCCATGATCAAGAAGAATTAAGCGGATCTAATATTCAAAGGAAACATCAATTACATGAAACATGATTAGCTGCCATGATAAAAGATTCTTTTAAACTTGACACGAGAGTTCAACAAATTGGCAGATTCTTGGTTGGTTTATCACTAAAGGGAAAGGTTGACAGACTTTCTAATTTTAGTTTTGTCAATGGGTTACCAGAAATTCCATCCTAGAGATAACAAAAAGAAGCAGTGAAATTATGGCCTAACCAATTTACAACGCATTATGTAGATGGAAACTAAAAATATCCTGTTTGTGGTATATGTTTCACAAAGTTCTGAAGAATGGCGTGTTCTTAAACAATTGTTAAACAGGAAATGTCTATCTTTTATATACTGACATCATACCTTGGAGATAATTTTGGGTGTAACAATTCTGATAATGATTCTTCAAATACAGCTGTTACACCATGTCTTAAAGACAAGAAACAGCAGATCTTCAAATTCTGTGAAAGACATACAACAGATTGCCAAAGCAGATATGATTAACAGGAGTTTCCTGGGTTGTGATCTTTCTTGAACAAATGAAACCCAACTGGTGCAAATTTTGAGGCCCATGGGCCATGCATTAAGCTAATTGGGATACCAAAACGCTAAAAGTTTGGATGTTCTCAGCTCAATTACATCTTACTGCTAAGAGATCTCACGGTTTAACCATCTAGCATTCAGATTACTCTGTCAAACGCAATCTTTGTTTATTGTTTATCCACATTGCTTTGAGATTATCATCCATTATCTTGTAGCTGTGACTGTTGAACGATGTGACATTGTAAGGTTGGTGGGTGAGGCCATATCTGGCCAGTTTGAACAAGGAACAGAATATTTTTGGCTTAATATAGCCAGTTTGAATGCTAAAGTATTAACACCTTAGAATTCATATCATTTTGTCAAATGTAACGCTTTATTTATTCCCATTGTGCCAGCGCCACATAAAAAAGCACCCAGGACACTAAATATATTTTGTCATTTTGTTGTTTCCATACAGACTTTGTAGTTCACGTCTGAATCATTTAAATTCTTTAGTAAAACTGTAAAACCACCCTCAGCGACATGATCTCTAACACAAGCATAACTAGTAATATCATTATAATAGAAAACTACAACAGTCCTATAATGATCTGAAAGTCTTCGTTACACACTAATTACCTTGCACAACAGATACAACATGTACTATTCTAAACATGGCCATGTGCTTAGAATTGCAAAACTGGGAGATGTTTGGATTTTATGTATAATAAGGTGTATTATAACTTTTGCATTTAAAACTCTATAAAAAGTATGTATAACGCATGAATAGATGCAGACGTGGCTGTGTGGTGACAAGCTTGCTTACCAACCACAGGGTTCTGGGTTCAGTCCCACTGTGTGGCACCTTGGGCAAGTGTCTTCTACTATAGCCTTGGGCTGACCAAGGCTTCGTGAGTGGATTTGGTAGATGGAAACTGAAAGAATCCCATCATATATATATATATGTATATATGTACGTATCTATGTATTTGTGTGTCTGTGTTTGTCCCCCCCCCCCACCATTGCTTCACAACTGATGTTGGCGTGTTTACATCTCCATAACTTAGCAGTTCGGCAAAAGAGACTGATAGGCTTACAAAGAATAATTCCTGGGGTCGGTTTGTTTGACTAAAAGCGGTGCTCCAGCACGGCCACAGTCAAATGACTAAAACAAGTAAAAGATATATGTGTGTGTATGTGTGCCTGTGTGTATGTATATATATATATATATATATATATATATATATATATATATAT
>NC_069003.1:2550680-2552717 GCF_001194135.2 Octopus bimaculoides
TGTATGTATATATGTGTGTGTATATATACATATATATATATATATATATATATATGTGAGTGTGTGTATCTGTGTGTATACATATATGTGTGTTTGTGTGTATGTCAATATATGTATGCATGTGTGTGTGTGTGTAATGGGATAATCAATGTCTTACCTTTTACTTCAACAACATTGAAATTACCAATTTTCAGAGATTCTACATCTAGGAATCACTTAAGGAAAAATATTGGTTAAGTTAATTAGAAATATAATATACTGGTTAAATGAAAATGTAACATAATGATAAGTTTGAAATATACCATACTAATTAATTAAAAATATAATACATTGATTAATTAGGAATATATTCTATGGGTTAATGAGAAAATATATCAAATATTCATTAATTGAAAACATAAAGCAAACAGTTCATAGAAAAAAATGTAAAATATATTTGTTAATTCAAAATATAAATAAATCAATTAAAATATAAATGGGTTAAAAATGCAAAATAAATTGGTTAATTCACAAAATCTTAATAGAAATATAAAAGCTTTAGCTCAATTAAAAATACAAAATAATTGATCACTTACAAATATATATATATATATATATATAGATATATATATATATATACATACATCATCATCATCATCATCGTTTAACGTCCGCTTTCCATGCTAGCATGGGTTGGACGATTTGACTGAGGACTGGCAAGCCAGAAGGCTGCACCAGGCTCCAATCTGATCTGGCAGAGTTTCTACAGCTGGATGCCCTTCCTAACGCCAACCACTCCGAGAGTGCAGTGGGTGCTTTTACGTGCCACTGGCAACGTATATATATATATATATATATATATATAGATAGATAGATAGATAGATAGATAGATACATAGATAGATATGGAGATGTACTTGCATAGCAAGTGACTTGATCTGAGATCGTGTGCTGAAACAAAAACAATTGCAGTGTGGAAGATGTTTATAAGGCATTTAAGAACACACAAAAAAAAAGAAAAACAAAAAAAAAACGTTAGATTTACTTCAACATTTAAATTTAAATTGTGTCAATTTGTGCTGAAACATGAAGTTTTGTCAATGAATGGGTCACAGTTTCAAAGCGCCAAAAATATTTTGACAGAAATTAAATTTAAAGCATTGGTCGGCCCGTGGCTGTAGCAGAAGACACTTGCCATGCAGTGGGACTGAACCCAAACCTATATAACTGGGAAGCAAACTTCTTACCATGCAGCCATGCCTTTGCACATGTGAAACAAAAGACATAAAAAAAAAATGAAGGGATGGACACAGTTGGAACATCTCTGATCAAAGACCTGCAAGATCAGGATTGACCTGGGGTTAAACAACAACAAAAACTAAGTCAGCCTAATGAAGAGCTAGCGAAATTACAATTAGAGACTGCTAATTATAAGAACAGCTCATGGAATCAGCCAATGAGAGAAGCTGTTGCCTGACTTGCTAGAAATAGCAGACAAATGACCTTTCGCTGAACCACACAGAAGGAGAAAAGGAAGGATGCAGACCCAGCTAAAAAACCATGTTGCAAAAACAAAAGTAAAAGCAGGGATGGTCACTAATGGAGAGGTCTTTGATGATAAAATCTGCTGAATCAGTGATGACCCAGGGCTGAACAAAGCAAAGAAAAAAAACAACAATAACTGCTGAAATGGAAGTCAACAGGACAGTCCCCACCCTCATAGTAATATTAAGAACCAGAAGTGGGGGGCGAGGAGGGGTTGTAGCAGCGGTGGGGCAAGGAGTAGGTAGGGATAATGGTAGGTGGGTGAGGTGGGTTCGAGGTGAAGGGGTGTGAGTGTGGGAACCTTCTTGTGCTGTAATATATAGACGGATATATGTGAATGTATGTATGTATATGTGTGTGTATCTGTCTATGTGTGTGTGCATGTATGCATGTGTATGTATGTATACGTATCTATGAATGTATATGCGTATATGTGTATGAATGTATATATGTGCGTGTGTATGTATAGGTGCGCATAATTGTATGTGTATGTATGTTATGAATGTATATATGT
>NC_069003.1:2552727-2560055 GCF_001194135.2 Octopus bimaculoides
ATAGGTGCGCATAATTGTATGTGTATGTATGTTATGAATGTATATATGTGCATATGTATGTATGTGTACTTGTGTGTGTACGTATGAATGTACGTGTGTACATGTATGCATGTGTGGGTATGTGTTTGTGCATATGTATATGCATATATGTATGTATATGGGTGAAACGTGTATGTGCATGCATGCGTGCGTGCGTGTGTGTGTGTGTGTGTGTGTGTATTTAAATTCTTATCTCACTTACAGGAAGTTGGTTATTGAGTGTCAACAAACCTTGGTTGATAAAAAGGAGGGTGAAGGGGACGGGACGGAGAAGGGGGTGTGTGGTATGATTTCTGGGGAAGAGATATGTGTGTGAGGGGATGGGAGAGAAAGAGGGAGGGAGGGAGAGAGAGAGAGAGAGAGAGAGAGTTAGAGTGAGATGTGGCATGTACGTGTTGGTGAGAGAGAGAGAGAGGTGGTGTGTGCGCATTTGAGAAAGAGTGAAATGTTGTGTGCGTGTGTGTTTGTGCATTTGAGAAAGCGATAGGGAAATATTATGTGTGTATGTGTGTGTGTGCGTGTGTGTGTGTGTGTGTGTTAGTGTGTGATACAAAAAAGCACCAAGGCCACATGAAAATATGCCACAGAAAGAGATTAACCAATGTAAGCCAGGACCAGTTCTTCTAATAGAACATACTTGATAAATATATCTGTGTGTGTGTGTGTGTGTGATGATGCAAGAGTATGTGTGTGACGGTCTTAGATTGTGTGCGATGGTGTAAGAGTTCACGTGTGTGCGTGTGCATTTAGGGCTAATTTAGCAACAAAACTTTCAAAATGAAAATAACTGTTGTACATTTGTTTTTCTATGTATCAGTTACATCATCATCATCATCATCATCATCGGTTAACGTCCGCTTTCCATGCTGGCATGGGTTGGACGGTTTGACTGAGGACTGGCAAGCCAGGAAGCTGCACCTATCTGATCTGGCATGGTTTCTACAGCTGGATGCCCTTCCTAATGCCAACGACTCTGAGAGTGTTGTGGGTACTTTTTACGTGCCACCAGCACAGGGGCCAGAGGATCTAGCATCGACCATGATCGGATGGTGCTTTTTACGTGCCACTGGCATGGAAGCCAGTCAAAGCAGCACTAACCTAAGGGTTAGGGTTAGGGTTCAAATTCCACGAAGGCTGACTTCACCTTTCATCCTTTTGGCGTCTATAGAATAAATACCAGCTGAGCACAGGGGACGATGTCATCGACTCGACACTGTCCCAACCCAACTTACCCGAAATTGCTGGCCTTGTTCCAGATTCTGAAACCAATATTCCAGAATTCTCATTCTACAATCAAATATTCTTTCTGGCATTTTGTTTCCAAACATGATGGTTTGTTCTGCATCATTGCCAAACTTTCTACTCATGCAGAACGTTAACAAAAAAATGTCACTACAGCCCAAGCAGTGTCAGTACAAAGACGCACAGACAGAAACGCACACATACACACACACATATACATACAGACACACACATGCCACGTGTATACACGGTGATTGTGTGAAGGATACAAGAAGCCACCTCGAAGACATTGTGATTCCCAATGACCATCACTGGAGTTTCATCTGTGGGAGAACCATCTTCAGGTAATCTGGAAGAGAAAATACAAACATAATCATCATCACCATCACCATCATTAGCATCTCTACAGTCATCTGCATCATCTCATTCGGCTTGGCTGTGTGGTAAGTAGCTTGCTTACCAACCACATGGTTCTGGGTTCAGTCCCACTGCGTGACACCTTGGGCAAGTGTCTTCTACTATAGCCTCAGGCCAACCAAAGCCTTGTGAGTAGATGGAAACTGAAAGAAGCCTGTCATATATATCTGTGTATGTGTGTGCCTTTATGTTTGTCCCCCCCCCCCACTGCTTGACAACTGGTGTTGGTGTGTTTACATCCCTGTAACTTAGTGGCTCAGCAAAAGAGATTGACAGAGTGTGTAAGAGGCTTTAAATATAAGTACTGAGGTCAATTTGTTCGACTAAGACTTCTTCGATGCAGTGCTCCAGCATGGCCACAGTCTAAAGACTAAAATGAGCCAAAGATAAACCTAACAATCACCATCACAGCCATCATCATCAACAATCTTCACTTACACATACATTATCGACCATCACAGAGGATTTGCTGACCAAATCACAACCGATTATCAGAGCAGACATAGTAACCTGGGCTTGAAGCAGGTGGTACACATGCTAGTTAACCCATAACTGGGACCCTAATACTTAAGGTCAGAGTAGATCTGGGGACAATAATGAGTTCAGAAGTAGTTCCAACCTCCTCAAAAGCCTGGAACCCTTGTACCAAGGCTCCACAACTAAATGCACTTTGAAGTCTTACCCCTGGATGCATGATACCGACTCAACACATACCCACCAAAATCTGGCCCTACTCCGCTCACTCTCCAACTTACTTGTTAATGATCTGTACACCTTCTTCAATCAGGTTACTCTCGCCAATGATGATGGGGCCGGCTTCAGCCACAATCCTGGCCTTCGGGTGGATGATGGTGCGGGCACCTGAAAACAGAGGTGAAAGGAGAGAGTTGTGAGGTCAAATACTCCATAGCAGAAGGTCAAAGGATCAGCTAAATAATGTGTGTGTGTGTGTGTTTGTGTGTGTGTGTGTGTACATGCTTGTTATGTGTGCATATGATAGTGTTTATACATAGCTGTGTATATGCACACTAATAGATACACGGTTCATAGACATATGAAGGTTTGTATGTTTGTGTATGTGTGTGTGTGTATGCACATACACACACATACATAAATGTGTGTGTATATATATATATATATATATATATATATATAAACTAGCAAAAAATAAAGAATAAAATATATATGAACAGGTACTGAAAAGCTCCTGGCTTTAAGGGTATCACGAAAGGCCTGGTTGGAGGCCCAGCCTTCTGAATTCTTTTACAGAACTTGGAAAAACTGAAGGACCGCTGCAATAACTGTGTGAATCTGTGAGTGGAATATGTTTAATAAACTCATATTTAACCGATCTTCCTCTATTTTCTTTTACCCAAAGCCAGGAACTTTACAGCACCTACTGTCTGTCTGTCTGTCTGTCTGTCTCTCTCTCTCTCGCTCTCTCTTTGTGCATGTGTGTGTGTATATATATATATATATATACACACATTACATAATTACATAATTCTGTACAGTTGCTGATACCTAAATCCCAATCATGGAATTTTGTTTTTCAGTGAGGCAACACACCTTAATTAATAAAATGAATTCAAAGAATTCACACGCACACACACACACACACACAAGCAGAAACATACACACACAAGCAGAAACATACACACACAGGGTGTGCCAGTCAACCGAAAACAAAACACAAGGATAAACAAACATGCAAAAGAGAAAACAAAAACAAACAACCCAGTCCTAGCAAAATGGAACAGACATTCGGTGAGATAAATTAGACAAAACAAAGCCATTGAACAAAGCTGCCATCAGCTCCAGTGAGAGCCTTGCTGCTACTATGGAAGCACCAACATGCTACAATCAGATGACTTCCTTGCTCCAATCCTTCTCCACATCAAGGTCATGATAATAGCCCATTGCATGGCACTGTGGGCCACAAGCCAGCAGCAATGCTTGTTCCAGTAGCCCAGATGCACCAGTCTAGGGGTCCAAATTGGGAGATCTAGGCTGCATTTTCCACCACAGTTCCAGTCCTTCTTGCAGTGTGGTGGCTTGTGGCAGGCATGCCTCAGGGACCCTGAGGGCCATGCCAGTGAGGCACATGCTCCAAGTAGGGCCTCCCATGCTGAACAGGTCAAAGGTTTAGAGGCCAGAAGAATAAGGACCACTTCTTCCCAGAGGTTAAAAAAAATGGATTTGTATGGGGTCAACACTCCATCTAGAAAAAACAAAGTTTACAGAAGCATTGATAACAACTCAAAGCCAACAAAACTTGGGATAAGAAGTTCTTCCCCCAAGGAAACATACAGGAGGGGGGGGGGGTTGAAAAGTTCCTGGCTTTAGGTAAAAGAAAATACAAGAGAACCGGTTATTTAATGATTTTATTCAACATATCCCCCTCTCAGAGTCATACACTTATTGCAGTAGTCCTTCAGATGTTCTAAGCCCTGTAAATGAACTCAGAAAGATGGGCCTCCAACCAGGCCTTTCACAATACCCTTAAAGCCAGGAACTTTTCAGCACATCCTTGTGTGTGTGTGTGTATGTATATATATATATATATATATATATACACACACACACATACATAGATGGATAGATAGATAGATAGATAGAGAGAATTCCAGACAAACTCCATACCTGATCCCAGTCATGTGACACAGCTAATGGGTTATTCAGTGACAATGGACAAGTTCCCACTTTAATTCTTCCCCCATATTTTCTCATGTTTAGCTAGTAATATCTACTCTGGACATTCATAACTTGGAACTAATAATTGACCACTCAAAAAACCTACTTTTGATCAAAAGACCTTTTACCAAAAACCTGATAACAATTTTTTTAAAGGTTTCAGAAGCAGGTTTCAGCGTCCGACTAGTTCTGCACGTTATGTTACTCATCAGAGATTGCTTGCTGCAAATACAAATCAGATTAGAGCAAAGCATTTTCTAATGGAAAGACAAACACAGTCTATTACTGGAACAGATATTTATATAATGGGATGAGGTTGACGACCGCAAATGTGTTTGCTCAACATCTAACAAAAGCACCAAAAGCATGTGAGGCCATACTGCTCTCTCTCTCTCTCTATATATATATACAGGGGTTGGATAAAATAATGGAAACACCTACCATCGTAATTTTGAAATATCTATAAAACCGTGAAAAGCTTGTTTATTTTTATGCTTTTTGATTTATTATTAGCGTTGCTTAATATCTTTTGCTAAAATTGCTGTTTCTTTTCAGATATCATCAGGAAAAGGTAATTAAAATTCATTAAAATGACAGATCTATCGGACCTTCAAAGAGGTCAAATTGTTGGTGCTCACATGGCAGGTGCTAGTGTAACAAAAACAGCCGAAATTTTTGGTGTATCAAGAAGTACTGTCTCGAAAGTAATGACAGCCTTTGAAAAAGAGGGAAAACCTCCTCGTCGAAACAAAACTCCGGAAGAAAACTAAAAACTTTCAGATAGGGACCGTCGGACTCTTAGACGAATTGTTAGAAAGGATCACAAAAGTACAGCTCCCACCATCTCCAGAATCCAGTTTCCACAAATACTGTTCATCGGGAGCTGCACAAAGCCGGATTTCAAGGGTGGGCAGCAATCAGAAAACCACTACTTTCAAAAACAAACGTTGCAAAGCGTTCAGAGTGGAGCAAAAATCTACAGAATTGGTCCCTAAAGCAGTGGAAGAATGTTATTTTCTCGGATGAGTCATCCTTTACCTTATTTCCGACCACTGGCCGAGTATACGTGTGGAGACAGCCAAAAGAAGCATTTGATCCAGACTGTCTTCTTCCAACTGTTAAACATGGAGAAGGATCTGTGATGATCTGGGGTGGGGGCTATATCTTGGAAATCCGCCAGCCCAATGGTTTCCCTTCATAGCAGAATTAATAGTCAAGACTATTGAAGCATTTTATCTGATCAAATTAATCCTATGAATTTGATCAACCGTTTCCGGAGGGAAACACAATCTTTCAGGATGATAATGCACCAATTCACACAGCTTAAGTTCTTACTGAATGGCATGAGGAACATTCTAGTGAAGTTGAACGTCTTATCTGGCCACCACAGTCTCCAGATCTCAATATTATTGAACATTTATGGTGCATTTTAGAAAAACAAGTAAGGAGTCGATATCCTCCACCATCATCACTACAATCGTCTGTTTTGGCAGTTATTTTAAAGCATCTCAGTGATAATTCCTGATAGGCTGGGGACTTTCCCTGTCTTCATATTTTTTTTTTAAATTGCTTTACCTTTTAAGCTACAGTCGGTTCAGATAGCCGGTCCCTCCGTTGGGTCCATGTTAGGCAGGCTCTCTTTCTTCCATCCGTTTTCTACCTTCAGCAAACTCTCACAGTGGCACTTCCAAGCCTCCTTCTTTGCAGAATTACAAACTGTAAGTGAGCCATCGTCCATGTGAATGCACTTCTCTCCTACAACATCATGGTTTTCTCTGATACACTGTCTTGCAATCCAAAACATATCAAGCCTCTAGCCCTCATGCTGCAGAACATTGGCAAACTTGTTCCTTTCTGCTTCTCCCCTGGCTAAATACACCTGTCTTCTAGCTTCCCTTCCAGTTACCTGATATAGTTCTCTGCTACCACCACTCTTTCACACCTTTAAAGGTAGGTTTCTTTCCTCTAATGGCCTTGTCTACGACATTAATCTCTTTATTGCCTACAGGGGGCTAAACATAGAGGGGACAAAAAAGGACAGACAAAGGGATTAAGTCGATTACATCAACCCCAGTGCATAACTGGTACTTATTTAATCAACCCCGAAAGGATGAAAGGCAAAGTCGACCACGGCGAAATTTGAACTCAGAATGTAATGGCAGACAAAATACCGTGAAGCATTTCGCCCGGCGCTCTAATGATTCTGCCAGCTCACCACCTTGTTCCACCACCACGTCACCTTAGATTTGGTGGTAGTAGGAAAGCACACAGCAGAAGTGTACACCTTGTCAAACAAAAAGACGAGATGGGATGGTCATGGTTGGAAGGCCTTTTACCAGTAGAATTGCTGGATGTGCTAAACAGCAACAACAACCAAACTAGCATGGCAACGACAACCAGAATACTCCTCCCACCACTGCCTACTTCTATTGTACAAACATTGCTAATGCAACTCCCATCATACTTCTGCTACTCCTCTTCCACCTCCTCCTCCTCATCATCATCATCACAGGTAACATCATTATCATTGTGGTGCCGTGACCTGCAGTCCTCCCCCCATCACTCTGCACTATTATCCAAAGAGGCAGATCAGCTGTGAACAGCCACACCTGGCATTTCACCAGGTGGGTGCGTCTGGCTGTGTGCAAGAGAATACCTCTCTGGCTTTTTATCATCACACACACACACACACACACACATATATATATACACACACTGGCATATACATATCTCACTCTCTCTCTATATATACACACACACACACACACACAATCATACATATATAAATACATATATATATATGTGTGTGTGTACTTTAATTACATGTATAGTGTATATATATATATATGTGTGTGCGTACATATGTGTGTATATATATATATATATATATATATATATATATATATATATATATATATATATATATATATATATAT
>NC_069003.1:2562096-2563930 GCF_001194135.2 Octopus bimaculoides
GTTCAAAATGGTGTATTTTATGTGCCACCTGCACAAGAGCCAGTCCAGGGGCACTGGCAACGATCTCGCTCGAAAGTCCTTACACATGCCACGGGCACAAGTGTCAGAAAGGTGACACTGGGCACAGGTGCCATCATGATTTCGCTTTCGCTTGCCCCAGCAACATTCTTTTAAATTCAGAATATACAACAGTTTGAATACAAGTCTTCTTTCTTGATTAACCATTTAACATTTAGACCGATCACATCCCGCCAAAATATTTTCCCTGTTTTATTTTCAAACTGACCAGATCCAGCCTATCACACCTACCTTACAATGTCATCCCAAACATAAACAATCACATGCCTGTGCGAGTGTCACATAAAGGACCCCCATGCCAGTGCCACATAAAAAGCACCCAATGAATTCAGTAGAAAGGTTGGTGTTAGGAAGGGCATCCAGCTGTGGAAACCAAGATGAATCAGACTGGAACTTGGTGCTGCTTTCCAACTCTGGCAGGAACCAATACAGCCTGGCACTAGTGACGTCACAACGTGAAATAAAGTGTCTTGCTTAAGAACACTACATACAGCCTGGTCTGGGAATCGAACTCACTACCTCGCGATTGTGAGCTTGACGCTGTAATCAGCGAGCCATGCGCTTTTTCGAGAGCTATGTACACACAAGCAATCTGGCTGGGCACTCCACCAGTTATGATGAATGTTCTAGTTGATTTGTTCAATGGAATAGCCTGCTTGTGAAATTAATATGCAAGGGGCTGAGAATTCCACAGACACACATGCCCTTAACATGGTTGTCAGGGAGATTCAGCATGGCACTGAAACGTGACAAGAACGGTCCTTCGAATTACAAGAACAGCTCGTTTTTTGCCAAGCAAAGTGAACTGGAGCCATGTGATGTAAAGTGTCTTGCTCAAAGACACAATATGTCGCCGTAATTCGAATCTACGACCTTACGATCGCAAGCTGTGTACACTAAGCACTGCGCCAAGCACCGTTCACAAGCTGTCAAACTGGGTGAGAAACGACGAAACAATCTGAAGAGTAAATAAAAGTCAAAGAAGACTGTCGGAGCAGTTGTTGGACCGATCAGAATGTAAATATAAACACATACAAAGTTGGACTGTTTACAAAGGGGTGGAACCGAGATGTAAATATAAACATCAACTTGTACTGTTAGAGCGGGGCTGCTGAACTGTTTCAAGTATAAAAATATATCAACTTGGACTGTTTACAAGGCCAAAACAGACTGCAGAAGCACAGTTTCATATTCCAGTCGTATTTATATCTCTGTCTCGAGATATTTACACTTCAAGCTGTTACTTGTCCGATTAGACATAGTGTGTGCATGTGTGTGCATGTGTGTGTATTAAGTGGATAGATATAGATGTTAAGACACAGGCATAGTTGTGTAGTTGAGGGGTTTGTTTCATGACCATATGGTTTTGGGTTCAGTCCCAATGTGTGACACAGCTGAGGCTAGCTTCTGCTATTATAGCCCCGGGTTAATTTGAGCCTTGTTAGTGGATTTGGTGGACAGATACTGAAAGAAGCCTGTTGTATATATATGTGTCTAAACATTGGCAACTCGAAACCAACCAACCAACCGACCTACCAACCCACCAATCAGCAGATCATTTACCATTTACGAACCAATTAAGAATTCCTGGTCATCAGGAAAGAGGAGAGAAAGATGGTTATGAATGTGAATTCTGTCAAAGATGAGAAATAAGGGAGTGAATGAGTAATGTACATATATGTATATATATATATGTGTGAGTGTGTATTTGTATGTATGTGTGTGTGTGTGTGTGTGTGTGTGTGTGTGTGTGTGT
>NC_069003.1:2563940-2564784 GCF_001194135.2 Octopus bimaculoides
TGTGTGTGTGTGTGTGTGTGTGTGTGTGTGTGTGTGTGTGTGTGTTTGTGTTTCCCCACCACTACCTCCATTGCTTGAGAACTGATGTTGGAGTGTTTACGTCCCCATAACTTAGCGGTTCAGCAAAAGAGCCTGATAAAATAAGTACTAGGCTTATGAAGAATTAATCCAGGGATCGATCCGTTCGACTAAAGGCAGTGCTGCAACATGGCCACAGTCAAATGACTGGAACAAGTAAAAGAAAGTAAAAATATACATATACATATATATACACACATATATATATATATATATATTTTTCACATATACACACACATGTACAGATGCATGCATATGAAAGAGAGAGAGAGAGAGAGAGAAACACGACTGCAATGTCATGGCTGTTATGTGACACTTTCAATGCTGTCGATCACCCATTTCATTTCTTATTCTACAATTTACCAATGTGCCCCGCCCATTTTCAAAACTGGATGGGATGTGATAAGAGGGAGATTTGACTATTACTTCTAGCAAGTCAAGCTACCATACAGATAACCATGTAATTGTATGCCTCTCTCTATATATATATTTGCCTGTGTGTGCATATACATGACGTGTATAGAATATGCTTGACCTAGATGTGTGGCCCAGCTGGAGTTGCGCACTGAAGAATTTTAGTAGAACAAACTGGCCCTAGTACTCATCTTTTTAAAGCCTGGTACTTATTCTATCAGCCTCTTTTGCCAAACTGCTAAGTTGTGGGGACATAAACAAATGAATACCAATTCTCAATCTCTCTCTCTCTCTCTCCCTCTCTGTATATATATATATATATATATATATATATATATATATATATATATAT
>NC_069003.1:2564794-2570577 GCF_001194135.2 Octopus bimaculoides
TTAAACGATGATGATGATGATGATGATATATATATATACACATATGTATGGCATGTAAAAAGCACCATTCAAGTGTGGCCAATGCCAGTGCCGCCTGACTGGCTCCTGTGCTGGTGGCATGTAAAAAACACCCACTACACTCTCGGAGTGGTTGTTATTAGGAAAGGCATCCAGCTGTAGAAACCATGCCAGATCAGATTGGAGCCTGGCTTGCCAGTCCTCGGTCAAAAGTGGATGTTAACGATGATGATGATGATATATAACATTATATCCACTAATTGTTGCTTGGTTCCTTCGTCAATCCTGACCAAGACTTTTGATCAAAGGCATTCCAATGATGACCACCTCGTCTGTATTTAGTTTGAGGGAGATTCGGCTGCTATTTCTACAAGATTGAGAAACCCACCAGAAGCTTAGACGCTTTTGTTTGTTTACATCTGTGTGTGTGAGTGTGTGTGCGTACATGTGACTGTGTGTGTGTGTGTGTGTGTGTGTGTACATATACATACATAGTCTATTTGTGAGGTGTAACCTTCTTCTATACAAGAGAGTGTCTGTATATGTACATAAGCGCATGTGAGAAACTGTGTGTGTGTGTGTGTGTGTGCATGTGGTTGCAAAACTGTACGTTCGTGTGCAGCTGCTGAGAAATCATCTGTCGATCGTTATCAGAAAGAACGAAAGAAGAGAAACTCTTGCAGTTTATAGCCTCTCGGTGCAACTGCACTGAAACAGGCGTGAGGTAGAATGTGCCAAGATTATGCTGCAATTGGCAACAGAGCAGAGCTGCTAGTGTGCACAATTACCACACAATGTATGCGTGTATGTGTGTGTGTGTGTGTGTGTGTGTGTGTGTATATATATATATATATGTATGTATATATGTATGTATGTGTGTATGTATGTATGTACACACATATACACATATTCAACACAGCAGTCACACACTCAGCACATGTTACATTCTTACTCAAACAAAAGCCATTAATATGGTCATTCAACCTCATAAAAATGTGTATAAGTACATACGTACATACAGTTATGTGTGTGTGTGTGTGTATAGTAAGAAGCTTGCTTCTGAACCACATGGTTTCTGGTTCAGTCCCACAGCATGGCACCTTGGGAAAGTGTCTTCTACAATAGCTCCGGGTCGACCAAAGCCTTGTGAGTGGATTTGGTAGACGGACACTTAAAAGAAGCCCATTGTGTGGATGTGTGTGTGTCTGTGTGTGCTTGTGCGAGTGTGTGTGTGTGTGTGTGTGTGTGTGTGTGTGTGTGTGTGTGGTAAGAAGCTTGCTTCTGAACCACATGGTTCCTGGTTCAGTCCCACTGCATGGCACCTTGGGCAAGTGTCTTCTACTATAGCTTCGGGCCGCCCAAAGCCTTGTAAGTGGATTTGGTAGACGGAAACTGAAAAGAAGCCCATTGTGTGTATGTGTGTGTGTTTGTGTGTGTGTGTGTGTGTGTGCATGAGTGTGTATGTGTATGTGTGTGTGTGCACATGAGTGAGTATGCATTTGTGCGTGTGTGTGTGTGTGTCCACAACTGTCCCCTTATCTCCAAACAATAAGACAGTTGTTTTCCTTAATGGTGTGCCAACTTTGGAGAATTGTTGATCCTTCAGATTATCTTTCCTTATAATAAGGTGGTCTTAATTGTTATTAGATATTTGTGAAACATCCTCTAGTGCAACATTTCTCAACCAGGGTTCCCCAGAACCTTAGTGTTCCACATAAGGTTCCTAGGGGTTCCGTGAGAAAGATTGAGATAAGCAAATGCTAATTTCATGATCGTAATATTACTATACACACACAATGATGATGACGAGAAGGAGGATGATGACAAAGCATTTCTTAGAAAAGTGTATTGTTTTTGCTATTTTTCCCAATTACTGTTACAAAAACACTCTTAATCGGAACTGAGCTATTATATTAATGCCTTGTTTTACAGTTACAATAAAAACAATTCTACATTAAACTGAAAGATGACTCAATACATTTCGTAGAGTACATACTTAAAAAATTTTTTTAACAATAACAGTGTCCGTAGTGACTTTCAAGTGATGGCCAGCTAAGCCACAAGGAACTTTAATGAATTACAGTCAGATGATGGCTTAACTAGCCAAAACTTCAAAGTTACTGTCAATACTATTCTTGTTAAAGTATAATGTGTATGGAGGGTATATGTATGTGTATGTGTGTGTTAAAGTACCATATATTTTTGTTAAAGTATAACGTGTGTGTGTGTGTTAAAGAATAATATATCTGTGTGTGTGAGGGGTATAATATATGTGTATATGTGTGTTAAAGAATAATATATTTTTGTTAAAGTATAATATACACGTGTGTGTGTGTGTGTGTGTTGAAGAATAATATATGCTTGTTAAAGCATAATATATCTGTGTGTGTGTGGGTGGGATATATGCATAACAAGGTAGGTGGATGACTGTAAATGGCAAATTCTTCACTGCTGAAGAATGTACCTTCTTACATAAACGAGAAGTTAGCAACTTCAAAGCAAGGGCTAATCTGTCTCAGAGACGAAAGACCATTTGGTGGCAGAAGATCTGAAAGTCGAAAGAGCCCTCTGTTGGCCATAGATTCAGAAAGATGTTAACTGATGCTTAAAACAAGAACGAGGAGAAGATAGAAGCATACAATATAGAACGGAATTGGTAATTTTTTTAATTTTTAAGGACAATCTGCTGGAGGCTATGGATCAGATTTGTGATTGGTTTAAAGTCCTTGCCAAACGCAAGGTGGACATAGTGATGGCACAATACATAGTGTCATAACAGCAAAAAAGACACACTTGGAAAGACTAGAAGAGAATGGGTAGGAGAGAAAGATACCAAAGTGGTAAAAAAAGATGCTAAGAGTCAAGTACACTGAGCAAGGAGAGAGACAGAAATGAAGTGTGTGTTCTGCACATGTTTTGCAATGTGAGGATCGGAAGAATGTGTTCTATGTTGTTGGAGAAAATAACGATAGGGTTAGGTAAAAGTGTGCACAGAATGATAACAGCAAACTTGTTCTCACTGACACTGATAAGAAAGCAGCACTGAAGTGCTATCATCAGAGGCTGCAGAATGTGGAGAATGTAAAGGAGAGAGAGAGAGTACCTCATGTAGACCCAATAGAGGGGCCAGGTATCCAGCAGTATGGTCAATAGAGCAATAAGGGAGTTGATGGTAGGGAATGCAGCTGGACTATCAGAGATACTTCTAATATCTAATGAAAAAAGGGGTACAGGATAGTTAGTCCCTTAGCATTTAAAATGGCCATATCCTGCACAAATATTCTCCTTGTTTTATGCTCAAACCAGCCAGATCTGGCTTCTCACATCTAACCTACAATGTCATTCTAAAAGTAAAGAATCATCATCGTCATCATTTAATATCCATTGTCTATGCTGGTTTGGGTTGGCCTGTTTAACCAGGGCTGCACCAGAATCCAGTCTGATTTGGCATGGTTTCTATGGCTGGGTGCCCTTCCTAATGCCAACCACTCTGAAAGTGTAATGAGCGCTATTACGTGCCAGTTGCGAGACACCAGTATCTGCCACAACTATGATTGGCTTGATGGGTCTTCTCAAGCACAGCATATAACAAAAAGGTCTTGGTCATTTGTCATTGCCTCTATGAGGCCAAATGCTCAAAAGGTGCCATGCACCAAAATCTCAATGCTACAAGATAATCCATAATTAATTAAAACTAACGTGACGGAATAAGTGTTACATCTGACAGAAAAAGGGATATCTGAGGAAGGAATTATATTCCGAAATATTATTAGACTGTGGATGGTTAAAAATTACAACAGGTATATAGCCCATTGTTGTATCGTTCGAAACATTTTATTCTTTCTAAAAGATTAACCAAATGATACAAGAATGTGTCAAACCATCCACTGCTTGATGACCAGTGTTGGTTTCTTTACATCCCTGTAACTTAGTTTAGCAAAAGAGACTGATAAAACAAGTATCAGGCTTAAAAACAAAGAAGAAAAAAAAAATGTACGGGAGCCGATTCATTCGACTAAAAATTCTTCAAGGTGGTGCCCCAGCATGGCCACAGTCAAACGAACTGAAACAAGTAAAAGATAAAAAAAAAAAGACACATGTCATCGCATTGGTGGTGGTGTCGGCGGCAGAGGGGAGCACGCATATAGCTGCATGTAGTCTGTGTGCATGTATGGTTGTGGAAACGTGCAGCTGTAAGGTATCAAGTGACCATTGTGAAAAGAAGGAAAAGTAACAATTGGAAAAATTACGCCATCTTAGTGCAACTGCACTGACACAGGTGGAAAGTTGTATCTGGCAACACTGTGCAGAGACTGGCAACAGTGGGCAGCTGATATCATATGTAATTTACTATAGATATGTGTGTGTGTGCATGTGCGTGTGTGTGGGGGTGTGTATTTATGCATATGTATACATGAATACATAATGCAATGCTGTGTTATTAACATTACCTGAATGTGATGACATTAGCTGAATGCAACGATGGTGTTAATTATAATGATGATGACGACGATGATGATGAGGAGGAGGTGGATTATCATCATCATTTAACATCTGTTTTCCATGTTGGCATGGGTTGGATGGTTTAATAGGATCAGGCAAGCCAGAGGTCTGTGCGAGGTTTTCATTGTCTCGTGTGGCGAGGGATTGTATGGATCGACGCCTTTCCTGACACCATCCAATTCACAAAGTGTAGACTGGGTGCTTTTTGTGTGGCACCAAGTAATTTGCAAGACAAAGGGCAAAGTCCCCTTGACCAGCGGGGGGGGAGGGGGAGAGGTGAAGGGACAGTAGTATCGAGACCATGAAGAGAACATTTGCATTTCGAACCTAACAATCCATTTATCAAAGAAAGGACCATAATCTTGTAAGTGGAATTGGTTAAGGAACTCAGGAATGCAGGTGGTTGGAGCAAATACTGCAAGCCATTCTATCAGATATTCTCATGCCAGTGCCAATTTGCTGTTTTAATTCTTCAGCATTCAGATCAACTGGAACCCTCAACGTCGTAAGCGACGGAGTGCCAACAACAACAACATAGGGCCAACACTCCCTACCTAGAGACAAAACAACGAAGTTACAGAAGCATCGATTACAATTCAAATCCAAAAAGACTTGAAAGAGAAACAGACGACCCAGAGTGGAGAAACATCATTGTGGGCTTATGGAACATAGGACCTTGATGATTTTCTCTGCTCTGGGTTGTCACTACTTAAGCCTTTGCTCCATATGTAGTGAAGGGTTTAACTCTTTAGCAAGAGCAACCCAAATATTCTCCCTGTTTTCTGTTCAAACTGACTGGATCTGGTCTCTTACACTTACCCTACAATGCCATTCTAAAATAAAAACAATCACATCATCAAAATCTGAAGGCCACAGGTTAATGCGTTATAAACTCAAAATAATATGAATGAATAAGCATTGCGTTTGATTGGGTAACCCGAATGCTAAGGAGTTAAGTAGATACATAAGTATAACTGTGGCCACAGACAGACAAGTTTGCAACAGGTACCTGCCTCTCAGCACATCATCATCATCATCATCATCATCATCGTTTAACGTCCGCTTTCCATGCTAGCATGGGTTGGACGATTTGACTGAGGACTGGTGAAACCGGATGGCAACACCAGGCTCCAGTCTAATTTGGCAGAGTTTCTACAGCTGGATGCCCTTCCTAACGCCAACCACTCAGAGAGTGTAGTGGGTGCTTTTACGTGTCACCCGCACGAAAACGGCCACGCTCGAAATGGTGTCTTTTATGTGCC
>NC_069003.1:2570800-2571453 GCF_001194135.2 Octopus bimaculoides
GTCCAGGGGCGCTGGCAACGATCTTACTTGGCTTGCCGGGTCTTCTCACGCACAGCACATTTCCAAAGGTCTTGGTCAGTAGTCATCGCCTCGGTGAGGCCCAATGTACGAAGGTCTTGCCTCACCACCTCAGCCCAGGTCTTCCTGGGCCTACCTCTTCCACGGGTTCCCTCAACTGTTAGGGTGTGGCACTTTTTCACACAGCTATCCTCATCCATTCTCACCACATGTCCATACCAGCGCAATCGTCTCTCTTGCACACCACAACTGATGCTTCTAATGTTCAGCTTTTCTCTCAATGCTTCTAATGTTCAGCTTTTCAGCTCTTACCCCTGCTGGCGACAAAGGGACTCTCACTCAGAGTAAAAGGCAGACTGTATGACGCATGCGTACGAACAACCATGCTACATGGCAGTGAAACATGGGCTGTAACTGCTGAGGACATACGTAAGCTCGCAAGGAATGAAGCCAGTATGCTCCGTTGGATGTGTAATGTCAATGTGAATACCCGTCAGAGTGTAAGTATCTTGAGAGAAAAGCTGAACATTAGAAGCATCAGTTGTGGCGTGCAAGAGAGACGATTGCGCTGGTATGGACATGTGGTGAGAATGGAGGAGGATAGCTGCGTGAAAAAGTGCCACACCCTAACAGTT
>NC_069003.1:2571922-2572886 GCF_001194135.2 Octopus bimaculoides
GCTAGCATGGAAAGCGGACGTTAAACGATGATGATGATGATGATGATACTTACACTCTGACGGGTATTCACATTGACATTACACATCCAACGGAGCATACTGGCTTCATTCCTTGCGAGCTTACGTATGTCCTCAGCAGTTACAGCCCATGTTTCACTGCCATGTAGCATGGCTGTTCGTACGCATGCGTCATACAGTCTGCCTTTTACTCTGAGTGAGAGTCCCTTTGTCGCCAGCAGGGGTAAGAGCTCTCTAAACTTTGCCCAGGCTATTCTTATTCTAGCAGCTACACTTTCAGCGCACCCACCCCTACTACTAACTTGGTCGCCCAGATAGCGGAAGCTATCGACTGGAAATGCAAAAACCAGAATAAATACCACAAAGCATTTTGTCCATCGTATTTAACAATTCTGCCCATCTGTGGCCCCCGGTTTGGCATGACCCCTAAAATGAAAAGTACAAAAGTGACCTCGGAGATAAAGAACTTGCTCAAGCTATTGTGCAGTGAGGTTGAATCTACTACAACAATGTCACAGAGCAAACGTGTTAACCACAAAAATCAAGTCTGTATATTTGAATGCTGTGCCGAATATGTAAGAAAACCACATTAAGAGACAATGAGAGGATTTCTACACAGGCATGGCTGTACGGTTAAGAAGCTGGCTTCCCGACCACATGGTTCTGGGTTCAGTCCCACTACATAGCACCTTGGGCAAGTGTCTTCTACTATAGCCTCAGCTCAACCAAAGTTTTGTGTGTGGATTTGGTAGATGTATGTATGTGTGTGTCTGCCCCACCCCGCTTGACAAACGGTGCTGGTTTGTTTACGTTCCTGCAACTTAGCTATTCGGCAAAAGACACCGAAACAATAAGTACTGGGTTTTCTTTTTCAAAACAAAAATAAGTGCAGGGTTGATTCTTGCAATTAAAATTCATCAAGGCGGTGCCCCAGCATGACCACAGT
>NC_069003.1:2572896-2587314 GCF_001194135.2 Octopus bimaculoides
AATACCACCGCCACCGCTGTCGTCATCATCAATGGCAGTTAGCTCTGCTAGAAATAGCAGTCGAATGTTATACTACTGTTTAGGAAAAGGAAAGGGAAACGAAGGACACACGGTGAAGAGTCGCCTGGTTAAAAAAAAAAGAAAAAGAAAAATGTAACAAGGAAAAAAACACGTTGCGGTTGAAACTTTATTGAGAGAGTATATTATATATATAGGGAGAGAGAGAGAGAGAGAAAGAGAAATGAGGGGGGGGGGTAAAAAATGGCTGCCTTGGGTTAAACAATGTCATCACCACCACCCCTACCACATTCACCACCAGCATTTACATTATCATCATCATCATCATCAACATGAACTCCAGCGAAGGTAATTCTACCCAGTAGCTCGACTTGCTAGAAAAAGCAGCTATATTGATTTCCTTCATATCACGCAACACATTCCGTTAAAAACGAAAAAACCAAAAAAAGAAAAGCAGAAGTCCGAGACAGTTTGTATAAACAAAAAGGAAAAAAATAATAATACGAGATGGTCATGGCTAAAATGCCTATTGGGACATTTGATCAGAGCTGACCTGACGCTAAACAACACCGCCAGTACCCCTACCACCACCATCATCATCATCATTAAAACCACCACCACCACCATCATCATCACTAAACTCAACACCACCACGATCTCCTCCCACTCCTCTAGAGTTAACTCCCCTGTTTCGGGAAGGTAGGTTCGAAAACTGGAACAGTGCTTCCCGTTAGATTCCAGCAACTGGAACGAAACAGCGCACACACACGTAAAATATATAAAAAAGAAAAACAAACAAAACTACACGCGCAAAACAAGACAAAAAACAAACAAACAAAACAGACAGAACGTTTTTGCATAAATTGGTAAATATTTGGGCAGCACCAGATGAAAGAGAAAGGCTCGGGTTTATCTTCCACATAGATATGGACCAATGGTTCGATCCCAGAACAAGGTAGAAAATATCAAATTCTCTTTTATTTTTTTATTAATGTATGAATTCGTTATAAGATTATTATTATTATTATTGGAAGGGAATGGCAGGGCAGAGGTTTCGGAAGGAATTCGCAGTTATTTATTTGTTTATTGTTTTTTTTTTGGCATTCCATTGATGGTATATTTATCATATTGTACTGAACAAATCCACGTACGCAATGGTAAAAACCACACACACACACATAGAATTGTTATTTCTTTACTATATACAGAGAAAGCTGCTTAATGTGATCACTTTGGGACGAAGGCTTTGCGATAATAATAACAGTTTGTTAATGGTAACCGAATAACGTTATCTCTGATTCATATATATAATGGAAGTTGCTTAATATTATCACTTCGGGACGAAGCCTTAGCGATGATAATAATAACCGTTTGATAATGTCGTCCGGATTATATTATCCGTCACTCTATACAGGGGAAGTTTTTTAATAGGATCACTTTGGAACGAAGCCGTTGCGATGATAATAATAGCCGTTTGATAATGTTATCCATGATTATATTTAGTGCAAGCCGCTTAATGCAATCACTTTGGAATGAAGCCTTTCCGATAGTAATCGTTTGCTAACGTTGATCGTGATCATAATAAGCGACTTCCAGTGTTTGTGTAATGAATGCACACACATCCTAAAGCTGCCTTCCACATCAAGAATATAAGAGTCTACCATACTTGAGGTGGTGCGTCGAAATAAAAACGTATTCTGTGATTAGATTATCCGGATTAATTGTCTCGTACCGAAAGGTCTCTCGTTCGGTTGATGTTAGTTAAACATACGCATCGGTGAATCAGCGTGTGTAAACACATGAATATATATATATACACATATATACACAGACAAATGCCGCTAGCCTTTTTCTCCCCAAAATACACATATCCTCACCGACATGGTGAGATAGATATTTTAACCCCAGGCCGTGCCTGATCAAGGAAACCTTATATCATTTCAAATACAAACACCACATCTTTTATTTAATTCATTTATTTCAAAATATCATAAGTAGGTCTTCATCATTTTCCAATATGTCCCCTTTCTTTCTTTCTGTTCATTTCTATTTAAAACGATGAGAGATAACTGAGGGAGATTCGACTGTTACTTCTAGCAGGTCGAGCGACCATGACGAATACCTTCCCTTCACTGCTTACTTCCGCCTTATTGGTTCGTTTCTATGTATGTCAGACAGACAGATGGCCTTGCCGATGTCCTTGAAACAAGAATAAACGCCACACAATCTCCTACACACACACACAGAGGATACATACGCGCGGGAAAAAGCAGGCCTCTACAGGATCGCTAGAAACAGCAGCTACACCTCCTTCAATATCGTGTCGTTTACAGTCTTAGAAAAACAAGGATATGTTCGAACATGTGTTAATTATACGGTGCACTGTACCTAGATACCTAGAGTACGAGCAGTATTGGTCACGGCTGGGGCGCGTTTGATCATATGGCTCAATAGGGGTTGCCGTGAAGCTAAGGAACAAGCCCCAACACAGCAATGGAAGTTGTTCTGTTTGTATAACTATGGCAAGTAATTATTCTTTCTGCTAGAAGCACAAGGCCTCAAATTTTGGGGATAGGGACTACATTGAACCCCAGTGCATAACTGGTACTTATTTAACGCATTTTGAAGATAGTTTATTAAAAAAAGGGATAACAAACATACGGAAGCGTTCAGGTAACCTTTATTGAAGTAAACAAACCAAATGCAACAGTCCTTAAATGAGGACAGTGGGTTAAAATGGGTCAATGGACCCCCGAAAGGATGATAGGCAAAGTTGAGCTCGGCGGAATTTGGGTAATCTTCAAGTTTAGGGGATAAAAAAAATAAATAAAAATATTCAAGGGAAGTAACTGAACGTCTTACCAGTATTCTCCGTACATCTCTGTTTATAAATAAATCACACACGTGATTTGATTGACGTTAGGGTTAGGGTGTGATTTATTTATAAACAGCTAGAAGAAAACGGATAATACTGGTAAGTCGTTCAGTTATTTCCCTTGAACATTTTTATTTACTTTTTTACCCCCCTAAACTTGAAGATTACCGGAATTTGAATTCAGAGCGTAGAGGCCGACGAAATGGCGCTAAGCATTTCGCCTGGCGCTCCAACGATTCTGCCAGCTCGCCGCTTTTCCATAACTATGATATATTATTATAATAATAGTCGTTTTCTGATGTTTTGTTTTTGGTGTCGCCATGGCAGAATAAAGCGAATTATAAATTGTTAATTAATATAATGCATTTTTGCTAAGGCTGTCAGCAGGAACAGTCGTTAGCTTACCGGACGAAATGCTGAGAGGCAATTCCACTGAGACCGACTTTGCATTTCATCTTTCGGCTTACACCCCCCACCCCGCGGAGCAAAAAAAAGTTGCTGGCCTTGTGCCGGAATTTTCAGCCATTTTCTTTTATTCTTATACACAGGCAGGGCTGTGTAGTTGAGGGGTTTGTTTCATGACCATATGGTTTTGGGTTCAGTCCCAATGTGTGACAGCTGAGGCTAGCTTCTGCTATTATAGCCCCGGGTTAATTTAAACCTTGTCAGTGGATTTGGTGGACAGATACTGAAAGAGACCAATCCTATAAATACATACATATGTATGTGAAGGCTAGTGGCTTAGTGGTTGGGGTCAATCAGCACATGATCGTTAGGCCATCATTTGACTGCAGCCATGCTGGAGTACAGCCTTTACTCGAACATATCGACCCCAGGACTTATTCTTTGCAAGCCCAGGACTTATCCTGTCGGTTTTCTTTTGCCGAACCGCTAAGTTTCGGGGACATAATCACACCGACATCAGTTGTCAAGCGATGGTGGAGACCCACAGACACAATGACACACATAAACATATATATATATATATATATATATATATATATACATGACAGGCTTCTTTCAGTTTCCATCTACCAAATCTACTCTCACAAGGCTTAGGTCAGCCCGAGGCTATAGTAGAAGACACTTGCTCAAGGGAGTGAACCTAGAACCATGTGGTTGGGAAGCAAACTTCTTACCACACAGCCACACCTGCGCCATCGTTATACGTTTCATTAAGATGGCGAGCTGGCAGAATCACTGACAAGATTGATTGTCAGAAAAATTCTGCCAAGATCGACTTTGCCTTTAATCCATTTTGAGGTCGAGAATATAAGTACCAGTTGCGTACTGGGGTCGATGTAACCAACATATGCATTTTAGTTGCACAACACCAGCAGCCAGCCTCTTGTTATTGTTGTTTACGCTGTTGGTTAAACCATGAGACCCCAACACAAAAAAATAATCTTGTCTGATGCTGTCCGTATTAATGTCACCCGTCACCAACTTCATGTTATATAATGGCGCACTGTCCAGGATGTAGTCTAGGTGGTCACAGAGGCCTCTGTGTCTTCCCTTGCTGCAACCTCCGTTAGGGTAGAGATCTGTGCAACTGTTATCGTGGCATTATTCATCATCATTTAACGCCTGCCTTCCATGCTGGCATGGGTTGGATGGTTTGACAAGAACTGGCCAAGCAGAAAACTGCACCAGACTGCACTGTGTCTGTTTTGGCATGGTTTTTATGGCTGGATGCCCTTCCCAGCACCAACCACCCCATGGGGTTGCATGTCTGTTGATAGACCTTTCTATGATAATCTGGTGGTTTACTGGCCTCTGGCTGATCGTTGCTCTTGTTGCATGACCACTCAAGATAATGCCCAGCCCCTTAGATATAATGATCTTCCTGACCAGAGTAGAGGACTGCTTTACCTCCATTATGCAGCCTTTGCTTGTCCAACATGCATTTCAACATTCCAGGTGGCCACTCTTGTGATGTGCTTGGCATTGAAGATCTGGCATTTTGAAAGACAAATGGTCTCTCAGCTGTAGCCTAACTCACCATAGATGTTCCAGCCGAGGCAGAGTCCCCTCGATGCCTGGTTTGAATGACTGGAATTTAGAACCAAAGAAAGGAACACTGAGAGGCACAGTGTAGACACAGGGGTGCATCAAGGATGTGCCATGGTCCCTTTTGTGTTTCTGTTGGTGATGGACTTCATCATTAAGAAGTCCATGGGAAATCCAACATAAAGCATCGAATAGAGGCAGAGAAGATATACACAGACCTCGATTCCACAGATGAACAGAGACCCCTTAGCACCACATCTGCAGTTATGCAAGGCACAACTACCAGTCTAAACAACAGCAGCTCAAAGGCAGTTCTTTGAATCAACATTATTGGTAAGAAAGGCGGCGAGCTGGACGAAATGCTTAGCAGTATTTCGTCTGTCTTTACGTTCTGAGTTCAAATTCCGCCGAGGTCGACTTTGCCTTTCATCCTTTCGGGATCGATTAAAAAAGTACCAGCTGCAGACTAGGGCTGATCTAATTGACTGCTCCCCCTCAAAAAAAAATTTCGGGCCTTGTGCCTAGAATAGAAAAGAATGCTTAGAGGTATTTTGTCTGTCTTTATGTTCTGAGTTCAAATTCCACAGAGGTCGACTTTGCCTTTCATCCTTTCAGGGGTTGATAAATTAAGTACCAGCTGCATACTAGGGCTGGTCTAATTGACTGGCCCCCTCCCACAAAATTTTGGGCTTTATGCCTAGAGTAGAAAAGAACATAATTGGTAAGAGACAGCAACGATAACTTGGGTTGGAGAATCAGACTCTGGAGATTCTTAATTCTTTTATTGCTAATGATGGTAACAGGGAAAGCAATGTGAAGAAAAGACCGAGCCAAGTTCCAGCTGTCTTCTGGTGCTTGGAATCTGTATGGTACCATTCTTCTTCTGTCAACCAAGACTACAAATTCTACCTGGATATAGTGAATATAGCCATTATCCTGTCCAGCAGTGATTTATGCCTGAGAAACAAAAAAAGATCAACAGAATGAAAGAACTGCAAAGAACTTCCATAGACATAACCATTCTAAGAACTTCTAGGCACAACCATATCATGCATGAAGAAATTATGGAAAGGGTTGGATTGAGTACTTGAAGGAACACTGTTACCACGAAATGGTGTATGTACTTGTGCTTGCAGTAGAATTCACCAGGGTTGAGTTGAACCGATTCTGACCAACGAGGTCACCACATCTCTCACGAATGACCACATCCAACAGCTGGCCAAAATCAGGGCTGTAACGAATACCTACTCCTCGTTGCACTGCCAAAGACCATAGACATGGGGTCCAATTGTGCCTCCATGTCTCCCTTCACTTTCACCAGCCACATCTTCAGGTGACCTCCAGCTCACCTGCACCAGCCTGGGAGGGGAGCTGGGTGGACTGCTTTGCGAATGAATTCCCATGGAAGGCTGACGGAGAGAAGGGCCAAACCACCTTTGATGTCTTGTGAGTAGAGCTTCTGGCAGCAACATTAATGTATTTCGGGGTTCAGTATGAAATCCAATGGAGGAACAAGCAACATTTTGACCATGTTTACATTCTGGGTTCATATTCCGCTAAATTAAACCTTGCTTTTCATCCTTTGGAGATCAACAAAATAAGTACGAGTCACGTACTGGGGTCATGTTATCAACTATCCTGCCCCTTCAAAACTTCTGGACATGTGTCTATCGTAGGAAGGCTTATTACCTCTGCCCTAGTGAAGGCAGAGGTATTGTTTGCCTGTGGACAAGATATCTCAAGAACCACTGGATGGATTCGGATGAAACTTTCAGGGATGTTTGGCTTCATGACTGGCATGATCTGATCAGATTTTGGGATAAATCCGGTACCAGTCAAGGATTCTGGATTATTTTTTCTGTGTTTTTTTACTTAATTTTCGAGAGCGGTCAGGTTCATTTTTTGTATTCTCGTTTGTGAGAGCAGTGAAGCTTATTTCAGATATTCTCATTTTAAAAATCATCTCTGGCTAATCGTTGAGAGGACGTTGGTGTTGCTTTGGCGGAGGTTTGCGCTCTTTGAGTGCTCTTGTTATTGTTATTATTATTATTATTATTATTAAGGTGGAAAATGGCAGAATTGTCAGCATGCTTCATGAAATGCTTAGCAGTGTTCCACCCGTTGCTATGTTCCGAGTTCAAATTCCACCATGGTCAACTTTGCCTTTCATCCTTTTGGGGTCAATAAATTAAGTACCAGTGAAACACTGGAGTCGATATAATCGGCTAGTCCCCTTCCCCTAAATGTCAGGCCTTGTGCCTTTAGTAGAAAGGATTATTATTATTATTATTGTTGTTGTTGTTGTCATATATTGTATTGTCATCATATTTGTTTATGAACCTCTGATTTTCAGTTTTTGTCTATCTTGCCTTTCTGGCTAAAAAAAAAAACAAAACATCGCTGTCATCACCACCACCGTCATCATCAACCACTACATCAACAGCATCATCATCATCACCTTCACCACATCATCATTATTGCACTCACACCACAGAACCATCACCATCACTGTCATCACCACCACCACCACCATTGTCATCATCACCTTCACATCATCATCATCATTAATGCCATCACACCACAGAACCATCATCATCATCATCACCACCACAACCACCACAGCGTCATCGTCATCACCACCACGTCATTGTCATCATTGTGATTGTTGGGACATTTAGATTCTTGCTAGACAAGATAAATTTAGACAGATCAAAGATTAATTAAGATAGTCTCACTAATTACTTTGTGTGTGCATGAGGGGGTGGGTGGGATGCTATGATTTTAATTAAAACTTATTGACTGACAAAGTTGCTGTCAGTACTGTTACACAAACACACCATTTTACTTCATTATCTTCCATCTTTTACTTGTTTCGGTCATTAGACTGTGGCCATGCTGGGGCACCACCTTGAAGAATTTTAAGTCAGAGCAATCAACCACAGTATGTATTTTTTTCTTTGCAAAGCCTGATACTTATTCCATTAGGTACTTTTGCCAAACTGTTAAGTCGCAGAGATGTAAACAGACCAACACCGGTCATCAAGCAGTGGTGGTGGTGGTGGGGGGCAAACACAGACACAATAACACACACACACACACACATATATATAAATTTGTTTGTGTATATGTGTGTGTGTGAGTATATATATATATACATATATATATATATATATACACACACGTATATATATACATATATATATATATATATATATATATATATATATACACACACGTATATATATATACATATATATATATATATATATATATATATACATATACATAGGTACAGGAATGGCTGTGTGGTAAGAAGCTTGCTTCACAACCACGTGGTTCCGGGTTCAGTCCCACTGCATGACACCTTGGGCTAGTGTTTTCTAAGATTGCCTCGAGTCAACCAAAGCCTAATGAGGCTTTGGTAGACGGAAACTGAAAGAAGCCTGTCACACACACACACACATATATATATATATATATATATGTTTGTGTATCTGTTTGTACCCCCACCATCACTTGACAACCAATGTTGGTGTGTTTATGTCCCCCATAACTTAGCAGTTTGGGAAAAAGAGACTGATAGAATAATTATTAGGCTTATGGTGATGATGAGACACACGCACACACACACGTTTGTATACATCGACCCCAGTGCGTAACTGGTACTTATTTAATTGACCCCGAAAGGATGAAAGGCAAGGTCGACCTCGGCGGAATTTGAACTCAGAACGTAACAGCAGACGAAATACCGCTAAGATAAATAGACAGATAGATAAATAGATAGTTAGATAGATAGACGATGGGCTTTCAGTGTTCTTCTACGAAACCCACCCACAAGGCATCTACTTGGTCAGAAGCCACACAGTAGAAGACACTAGCCACAAGGTGTCACGCAGTGAGACCGAACCCACAACCAAGTGACTGGGAAGCAAACGTCTTGCCACACACCCACATATCAGTGGAGACCGGTTATTATAATCAAGGACAGTGTCATCAAACAGGGTTACTGTCATCAGAATTAGTGGGGTTTCAAACTGTTTTATTTGTTATGGATTATCTATCAGCTGGTTTCGCCTCCCTTTGCCATCACATAAGCGACCTCCACCACGTTACACACACACACACGTATATGTATGTATGGTACTACTAAAGCATCACGGTCCCAAACGCGCAGTCGTGCGTCCGCGCTAGCTAGTCTTGAGTGGTCGATCCTAACCCTATCGCTAACCCTAATCCGCGTGTGCAAATGAATACGTGTTTAGGGTTAGGGTTAGGGTCGACCACTCACGACTAGCTAGCGCGGACGCACGACTGCGCGTTCGGGACCGTGCTGCTTTAGTAGTACTTGTGTGTATGTATATATTTATATATATATATACACCGGGTTTATTGGGGAGGGGATATTTTAATCGGTCTCCTCGTGTTTATTGTTCTGTCAATTCGATCATCACCACCACCACCACCACTACCAACATGCCAACCATTTCCCCCCTTACAACACAATCATCTGCTTACGATCAAACACAACCACCATCAGAGTCATACACCACACACACAGAGGCACACATACATATATATATACACAGCTATATATATACATATCTATTATATACACACTGAAATGTATATATTTACTCACTTGCTACGTGTTATGGCCGCCATTTCCATTTTGGTCTCACTCAGAACGAGGCTGGTCTGCATGTGCGCGCTCGCTTTCTTTTTTTCTTTTTGTTTTTTAATTCCTCTCTCTCTCTCTCTGTAATTACTCCAGCTTCTCCTCTTGTTCTTCTTCCCTCTCCTTCGATCCGCTCTACGTTTGTGTCTGTGCGCGTGCGTAAACGTGTGGATGTGTGTGTGTGGTTACGTACAGGCACTATATATACGCTCATATGCTGAGACACACAAACATACACACACACATATACGCAAGCACACTACGGACCCTCCTATACATACACTCATAAACTGAGACACACACACACACACCAGTGATATTACACAAACACTTAAAGAGTGAGATCACACACGCACTGCACAGATTTCCACTCACATACACTTTCTTATATCCTTATACACACACAAGACACATTTACACACAGAAGACATATGTTTATACACACACACACACAACACACATTTACATTTACAAGACACATACTCAGAATTTACCACACACACATCCTCACACGCCCACATCACACACATACAGAGACAGACTCTTGCAAAATGATGGTGCAAGCTTCAGTGCAATGGACCGACATGCTAGAAACAGCAGTCAAATCCCCCCCCCCCCCTCAGATAACACACTCTTGTGTGATGAAAAAGGAGGGTTACATTTGATAATGTAGTCCTAGATATACTATGCGTGAATTAAAAAAAAAAAAAGATAGGAGTGTCATGGCTGGAACGTCTTTGAACTGTGATCTGCTGCAATAAAAATTCTTCTAAGTGGTCACTTTACATGCTAGAAACACAACCAACTCGTACAATAGTCTTAAGAAAGCGAAGGATACTCTGAATTATGTATTCTTAGATATACCATGGTTGAAAGAGCAGCATGGTCAACAGCTGGCATGTGTTTGATCGTAGGTTTGCTCAACCTGGTCTGCCCCTGGGCTAAACAAGGTCAGTTCCTTTCTGTCAAGTCAACAATGGCTATATGACTCCTGGAGGTTCCAAATAACCCCTGAGGGCTCCATAAGACTCCTGGGGGTTCCACATAAGCAAAGTAGTAAATTGGGGATCCACAGCAGACATTAGTATTTTTAGGGTCCAGGAAAAAATTTTGTACAAGTTGTATTCTTCCTTTTTTTTTTTTTGGACTACACCTTTTCTGTTTTAAAACCCTTAAAATTTATTTTTGAGTGGGTTTTAAGGGTTGAAACAGATTAATTATATTTTAGTTAATTTCAATGAGGAAAATTGATTTGTAAAACGAGTTAATTGTAAAGACAAGCTCTCTCATGGAATGAATTAAACTCATACTGCAAGGTTATTACTGTATAATTAGGAATTATATAACAAAAAGAAAAAAAGCATGAAAATCTGTGTGGTAAGTAGCTTGCTTATCAACCACATGGCTCCAGGTTCAGTCCCACTGCGTAGCACCTCGGGCAAGTGTTATTTACTATAGCCTCAGGCCGACCAAAGCCTTGTCAGTGGATTTGGTAGATGGAAACTGAAAGAAGCCCGTTGTATATATGTATATGTATATATATATATATATATATATATATATGTGTGTGTGTGTGTTTGTGTGTCTGTGTTTGTCCCTCTAACTTCGCTTGACAACCGATACTGGTGTGCTTACGTCCCCGTTACTTAGCGGTTCAGCAAAAGAGACCGATAGAATAAGTACTTGGTTTACAAAGAATAAGTCCTGGGGTTGATTTGCTCGACTGAAGGCAGTGCTCCAGCATGGCCGCAGTCAAATGACTGATTCAAGTAAAAGTAAAAGTAAAAGTATATTGAAGAAGTATAACTGACTCATTCTTCTGTTCTTTGACTCTTTTACTTGTTTCTGTCATTTGACTGTGGTCATGCTGGGGCACTGCCTTTAGTCAAACAAACTGACCCCAGGACCTCTAGGTTTCAGGGTTGTAAACACACCAGCATCAGTTGTCAAGCAATGGTGGGGCGACAAGCACAGACACACAAATACAATATGACCATCCCCAAGTACAACAACATATATATATATACGACAGGTTTCATTCAGTTTCCGTCTACCAAATCCTCTCACAAGGCTTTGGTCAGCCCGAGGCTATAGTAGAAGACACTTGCCCAAGGTCTCACGCAGTGGGACTGAACCCGGGACCATGTGGTTGTGTGGTTGGGAAGCAAGCATCTTACCACACAGCCATTCCTTCGCTGTTAAATTTTTAACTACAATATCTTACATGGGCCCCCAGAGTTATCCGGACCCTGGTTGAGAACCTCTGATCTAAACATAGGTTCCTCCGTAACCACCAAACCACTGAACATAATACTCTATTAAAGGCCTTCTCCAAGTTGTAGTCAGAGGGGCGTCGATATGGCCCCATACTCTCTCAAATCCCTCTCTGCATCTCATCTAAGCAGTCGATTGAATATTTTGGTAAAATATTCTTTCCAAGTATATCAGAATAAAACAAAGAGTTCATAATGATGGTAGCAAGTGATGGTGGTGGTGGTGGTGGTGGTGGTGGTGTGTGATGGGCCTAGGTAGATGTTTACCATAATGGATGTTGAATATGTTTAATTAACCAAAAATATATATTAATTGGTGGCTATTGTACCACACTAATGAAAAATGATTCAATCAGTCACTCTTACATAACACCTATATGACACATACACAAGCACACACACACACTCATTGACACATACCTACGCACACTCACATACACACACACACACATGTATATGTTTTATATTTTATTTTACTGTGGTTTCAGTCCAAACACTGTGGTCATGCTGGGGCACTGCACTGAAGAATATTTTTTCAAATGGATCCACCCCATGCTTATTATTTTTTTAAGTCTGTTACTTATTCTATCAATCTCTTTTATTGCACCACTAAGTTACGGGGGATAATAAACACACCTATACCAGCTGTCAAGTGGGGGTCAAGGAACAAACACAGTTTGAGTGTGTGTGTGTCTGTGTGTCTGTGTGTGTGTGTGTGTGTCTGTGTGTGTGAGAGAGAGAGAAAGAATGTGTGTGAGTGTGTGTGTGTCTGTGCATGTTTGTGTTAGTGCGTGAGTGTATGTGTGTGTATGTGTCTACGTGTGTTTGTGTGTGTACGCGTGTGAATGCGCACGAGAGTTTCCATCTCCCAGTTTCCATCTACCAAATCCACTCACATGGCTTTGGTCGACCCAGGGCTATTGTGGAAGACACTTGCCCAAGGTGGCACGCAGTGGGACTGAACCTGGAACCATGTGGTTGAGAAGGAAACTTCCTCCTATGACTGTACCAAGTGAAATCATAGACATAACCATTTCCAGTGTCATGTAAAATGCACCTGTGCCACTGGCACATATGAAGCACCTGTTACCCTCAAGAAACCAGTGAGGGTCGGTGACAGGAAAACCTCCCAGCCATATGGAAGATTATCTACCTCAACAAATTCTAGCGGACCCGTGCAAGCATGGAAAAGCAGACTGTATTTCTGCTTCTCCACATGTCATCAGCAGCCTCAAGTCTCCAGCCTGAACTACTCACGCACACACACACACACACACACACACACACACACACACACACACACACACACAAACACACACACATTCATGAGCACGCAAACATATTCATTTCCTTGTTTCATATGACAGGTTAAGTGCACTTGACAATTTGTCATAATTAGCGTTTGGCCTTCGCTGGGCGAAACGCTTTGTGGAATTTCTTCTGCTTCTCCATTCTGAGCTCAAGATCTGCTGAAGTTTGACCTCGCCTGTCCTCGTTCTGTGGCTGATAGGGTGTGGAGGTGGGGGTCAGTGTAATTCATTTCATCTCCTCTCACCTCTGAAATTACTGGCCTTGTGCTAAAATTTGAAACCACTGGTTGACGCTTAGGCTTGTAGACTTTGTGCTGTTTGGGTATTTCACATGCACTTTGACAATTCAGATGGTATCATATAGATTTGATTGAAAATCAAACGCCTCTGGTGAATTATATATGTGTGTGTGTGTGTGTGTGTGTGTGTGTGTGTATATGTATGCATGCATGTATGTATGTATGTATGTATGTATGTATGTATATAGTAGTTGGTTAAGTCGATTGATTGGCAGACAGACAGACACATAAATATACTGAGAGATAGATAGATAGATAGGTAGATAGATACATATATACATACACACATACGTACATGCATGCATGCATGCATACGTACGTACATACACACATACATACATAATACATACACACACACACAAACATACACGCACAAACATACATACATAATGTATACACACATGCATACACACACATACATACATACATACACACATACATGCCTAGGCATACGGGCCAACCGACAGACGAATCGACATAGACTGTCAGATATAATGTCAACGTTTCTCTGTCTGTCTCTCTCTTTCTCACACACACACACACACACACACGCGCGCACATACACACACGCACACAACCAAATATGATACGGATGGTTTTATTTCACCATCACCAGCTTGGCAACGTGGTTTATTCACTTCACTGATCTAAACACTTCACACACACACACACACACATAAACACACACACACACACATACACACACACATACACTCTCGTGCGCATTCACACGCGTACACACACAAACACACGTAGACACATACACTCACGCACTAACACAAACATGCACAGACACACACACACTCACACACATTCTTTCTCTCTCTCTCACACACACACACACACACAAACAGAGGTACGTAAACATTGCTACTAACATCGAGTCACACTAAGAACGGTGTCTCTGATGCGATCACCAGCGATGCTAGAAATAGAAGCTAAATCCACCTCTGCTAGA
>NC_069003.1:2587735-2588202 GCF_001194135.2 Octopus bimaculoides
ACCACCACCACCACCACCACCACCACATCCCCCATTACCATAACGATCGCCATCGTCATCACCACCACAACAACAACAAAAAAAAATCAATGACACCACTTACAACCACCACCACCACCACCACCATCGCAAATATCAGTCACCATCACCATCAGCAACACCATCATCATCTTCACCCACAACGTGAACGATATCAACACTACCATTTCCACCACCACCATCACTATTATTAGCCTTACCAATCTTCAGAAGCTGTAACCTTGAGGGAAGCATTCCTTGCTTAAATTCTGCATTTCTCTTGTATGTGTAGGTATGTACTTATGTATAAATGTATGTACGTACATATTTATATATGCATGTAAATATGTATTTATGTATGTATGTATGAATGTTTGTAAATGTACATGTGTGTATGGGTGTAAGTAATTATGTATGTAGGGAGGAATGGATATATATATATATATATA
>NC_069003.1:2588324-2602905 GCF_001194135.2 Octopus bimaculoides
TATATTATATACATACATATATATGTTCACACATACACACCCACATGCTTATGACACAAACGTGTATATTGCTGCCAGTGAGAGACTTAGATCCAGGCTCTACTTAATTAGTTCAGCTAAGTGGAATATTCAAAATTGCTGAGAGTGCACAAGAAATCAACAGGTAGTTGGTGATACGGCTATGTGAGTGTGTGTGTGTGTGTGTCGCTCAGTTTTTAGTGCAACAGGCTCACAATCTTGAGGTAGTGAGTTCGATTCCTGGACCGGGTTGTTGCGTGTTGTGTTCTTGAGCAAGACACTTTATTTCACGTTGTTCCAGTTCACTCAGCTGTAGAAATGAGTTGTGACGTCACTGGTGCCAAGCTGTATCGGCCCCTTTGCCTTTCCCTCGGACTATGTCGGTGACTGGTATGCATGGGCGACTGCTGGTCTTCCATAAACAACCTTGCCCGGACTTGTACCTCGGAGGGTAACTTTCTAGGTGCAATCCCATGGTCAGTCATGGCCAAAGGAGTTCTTTACATTTTTGTATGTGTGTGCGTGTGTATGTGTATCATCATCATCATCATCATCATCATCATCATTTAATGTCCATTGTCCATGCTGTCATGGGTTGGACGGTTTGACCAGGGCTGGTAACCTGGAAGGCGGTACCAGACCCCAGTCTGATTTGGCATGGTTTTCTACAGCTGGATGCCCTTCCTAACGCCAACCCCTCTTTATGCAACATGCATGCAGTTCCAAGTAATATTCTTCACACTTAGCAGCATTCTATCTGACTTGACTTTCTGAGTTCAAATTCTGCTGAGGTCAACTTTGCTTTTCATCCGGCCATTTTGTTGAAAGGTGGATGTAAGTGGCAAGAATGGTGCAAGTGAACGGACCTGCCCTGAGCATACGAGGAAAGGAAAGAGAGCACGTGCCCCAAAAATCAGGCGACCCGTGGTTTTTTTTATGGGTTTTTTGTTTCCATGAGCAGCCCTCGAATGTCTCCTCCCTATTGAGGATCACAGTGTTGAATTCTTCTCCTTTTTTATATAATTTTTTTAGTCTTATTCACATGCAAAACCCTCACAACGCACACACACAAACATAATTCTTTGTTTTATCCTGTTCTGTCCATAACATTTTTTTTAATGTAATCCCTTGTAATTAATAAAGAAATCATTATCGTTCTTCTTCTTCTTTTTCTTCTTCTTATTATTATCATTATTATATATAGGCATAGGAGTGGCTGTGGGGTAAGTAGCTTGCTTACGAACTACATGGTTCTGGGTTCAGTCCCACTGCGTGGCACCTTAGGCATGTGTTTTCTACTATAGCCTCGGGCTGACCAAAGCCTTGTGAGTGGATTTGGTAGAAGGAAACTGAAAGGAAGCCCTTCGAATATAAGCACTGTGTGGTAACTAGCTTGTTTGCCAAGCACATGGATCCGGGTTCAGTCCCACTGCGTGGCACCTTAGGCATGCGTCTTCTACTATAGCCTTGGGCTGACCAAAGCCTTGTGAGTGGATTTCGTAGAGAGAAACTGAAAGAAGCTCGTCGTGTTTATATATATATATGAATGTGTGTGTATATGTTTGTGTGTCTGTTTGTCTCCCAACATCGCTTGACAACCGATGTGTCTACGTCCCTGTAACTTAGCAGTTTGGCAAAAGTGACTGATAGAATAAGTACTAGGCTTACAAAGAATAAGTCCTGGGGTCAATTTGCTCGACTAAAGGCTATGTTCCAGCATGGCCACAGTCAAATGACTGAACCAAGTAAAAGAGTATTATCATTATTATTATTATCATTATTATTATTATTATTACTTGCACTGTAAAAGAGAATTACTGTAACAAAGGACAAACAACGTTTGTCAGATGATCCATTATGAATAAATAGGCTTAAACACTCTCCTATCAATAATCGATAGGAGATTGAATAGAAAGGGGTGTAACTGAAAGTTAATACCTGTAATGGTAAAACATTTACCTTGGAAACATTAACACTAAGACCACAGAAAATATCTGCATCATACAAATCGACCATCTTTGGCTAAAAACATTTGTTTGATTTTTCTGGACTTGAATATGTGATGCTGAAAGTGAGGTTGTGTCTTATATGACATGTTTCTATGCCATCGTATATATGCATGTATATATATATATATCATCATCATCATCATCATCGTTTAACGTCCGCTTTCCATGCTAGCATGGGTTGGACGATTTGACTGAGGACTGGTGAAACCGGATGGCAACACCAGGCTCCAGTCTAATTTGGCAGAGTTTCTACAGCTGGATGCCCTTCCTAACGCCAACCACTCAGAGAGTGTAGTGGGTGCTTTTACGTGTCACCCGCACGAAAACGGCCATGCTCGAAATGGTGTCTTTTATGTGCCACCCGCACATGCCAGTCCAGGGGCACTGGCAACAATCTCGCTCGAAAATCCTACGGGAGCCAGTCAGGCGGTACTGGCAACGGCCACATTCAAAATGGTGCATCTCATGTGCCACCCGCACAAGAACCAGTCCAGGGGCACTGGCAACGATCTTACTTGGCTTGCCGGGTCTTCTCACGCACAGCACATTTCCAAAGGTCTCGGTCATATATATATATATATATATATATATATACACACACACACACAGACTTACATGCATGAATGTGCATACCACGCATACATAAATATATCTATGTAAACACACACACACACACACACATCATCATCATCAGTTACATGACACCAGCATGAGCTATGACTACTGTTTCACTTGACTTGATGGGTCTGCTCAAGCACAGCATATCGCCAAAGGTCTCGGTCACCAGTCATTGTCTCTGTGAGGCTCAAAATTCGAAGATCATGCTTCACCACTTAATCCCATGTCTACCTGGGACTACCTCTACTACAAGTTCACTCCACAGTTAGAGACTGGCACTTCTTTATACCGTTGTCCTTGTCTGTATGCATGACATGACCATACCAGTGCAGTAATTTCTTTCGCACACCACATCTGCCCGGCTTTTCTCTCGAGGTGCTTGCACTCTGTCGAACATGCACACTGACATTGCACATTCAGCGAAGCATACTGGCTTCATTTCTTCCAAGCCTACTCATGTCCTCGGCTGTCACAGCCCATGTTTCACTGCCATGCAGCATAGTTGTTCACACACAGGCATCAAGCGATGTGCCTTTCACTCTGAGAGAGGGACCCTGAGAGGTGCCCTTTGTTGCCAGCAGAGGTAGGAGCTCTCTGAATTTTGTCCAACCTATTCTTATTCTCACAGCTATGCTCTCAGAGCATCCTCCTCCACTACTAACTTAGTCACCTAGATAATAGAAGCTATCTACTACCCCTAACTTGCACCCCTGGCAGTTGATGGAGTCTATTTTCTGTGCATTTTCAGTATTTATTGTACCTGTGCATCTTCCATATGCAAAAGTTAGTTTCCCTGTTAACCTTCTTTTGACATTGCTGCATTTTTGTGTGTTCAAAGCTTACATCAGGTGCATCTTATGGAGTTTCTACCTACACCTTTCCTACACATCGAGCAGGACCATCTACCTGAAGGGATTTGTGATATGTCACCCTTTCTTCTTAATTAGACTTTAGTGGAGAGAGAGAGAGAGATAGAGAGAAAAGATGATCATGATGATGGTACCAAGGGAGGGAAAATCCCATAAATAATGGATTTAGAACGTTTGAAACCATTTCGTGGTCTGCTGCTGTTAACTGTTTCATGTGACTATTTTTCTCTGCATTCCTTGGTGACAATTTTCTTGGTAATTTTTCAGATTAACACCCGCACGATCTTCACTAGGGTTTTAGGGTCTGGGTTAGGGTTTTAGAGTTAGGGTTAGGGTTGCGGTTAGGGTTAGTGTTTAGGGTTAGGGTTAGGGTTAGATTAAGGAAGATTTCTAATTTAACAGAGCCAAGATTAACTACCAAAGCATCACAGTCCCATGATGACTTAACTAGCCGAAACTTCGAAGTCACTATCGATAATATTTTTTATTATTTTAATATTTATTACTTTGTATTTTTATTATAGGTCTTTTTAGTTTATTTACTTATTAAATATTTCTATATGTGACTGTGGATTTTCGTGGATGAATTCAATAATTGTGGGTTTTTTTTTCTCTAAGCCTTGTGAGTGGATTTGGTAGACGGAAACTGAAAAGAAGCCCGTCGTATATATATATATATATATATATATATATATATATATATATATATATATATATATATGTGTTTGTTCCCCCACCATCGCTTGACAATTAATTTTGATGTATTTACGTCCCTGTAAGCTAGCGGTTCGGCAAAAGGACCCGATAGAATAAGTACTAGGCTTTCAAAGAATAAGTCCTGGGGTCGATTTGCTCGACTATAAAGGCGGTGCTCCAGCATGGCCGCAGTCAAAAGACTGAAACAAGTAAAAGAAAAGATATATATATATATGTATGTGTGTATAAGCGCATGTATGTGTGTATGTATGCATGTATATTTGTGTGTATATATGTATGTATATTTGTATACATGCATGTATCTATATGTATGTTTGTGTGTTTGCAATTAAAAGTGCTCTTGAAAGCAGGTTATTATAAAAGTGTTTTGTTTTAGTTTCATATGAATTTGAGAACCATGTGTGTGTGTTTTGAGTGAAAGGTGAGAGTGAGAGGATGTATAAAGTTAAGGAAGTAGGAGGAAGGTGCGACGGGCGAAAGCAGAGGGCAGAGGAGATATGGATAGAAGGGGTATAATAGGGCGAGAGTAGGAGGTGGAATTGTGAGAATGTAATAAGGGTGGAAGATATGAAGGAGGGATATGAAGGGGAGGAGTGAGAGAGAGAGATACTGAGTGTGAGCTCTAATGAAAGCGTGTTAGAGAGAGTGTGAGTGAGAGTGGAAAGATACGTAACGGTGTGTGAGAGTGAAAGAGAAGTGGGAGGAGCGGGAAGAGAAGGGGTGGTAGTGGAAAGTTACTGGAAAATATTTGGCCGTCCAACAAAGTCAGAGAGAGATAGAGTAATACAGAGACAGAGGGGGAGAGAGAGAAGGAGAGGGAAAGATAGTTTTAGTGTAGAATAAAAAGTGTAATAGAAAGAGAGAGAGAGAGGGAGAAAGAGTGATATATAGATAATGAGAGAGTGAGTTTCTGATCACTGGTGACACATATGGAGTGATATAGAAAGGGAGAGAAAGGGCGAAAGAGGGGAAACAAATAACTAAAAAAAAAGTTAAGAAAAATATATATAAGAGATGGAAAATTAAATGAAAGAGAGATATATAGAGAGTGAGAGAAAGAGATATATAGAGAGTGAGAGAAAGAGATATATAGAGAGTGAGAGAAAGAGAGAGAGAGAGAGAGAGAGAGAGAGAGAGAGAGAGAGAGAGAGAGAGATAACAGTGCAGGGGTGTGGTGTGTGTGAATATGAGTAATAGTATGAGGTGTGTCTGTTTGGTAGTCGTGGTAGTAGTAATTTTAGGAGCCTTTCTATGTTTGTAATAGTAGTAATGGTGGTGGTAGTAGTAATATTCTATGTCACTATTGTAGTAGTAGTAGTAGTAAATGAGGTGGTAGTGGTGGTGGCAATAGAAATAGTTCTGTTTAACACTCGGTCAACCTTAATCGAGCAGAATTATGATCGAAATCATTCCATCCATGGCTAACCATCCGGTTTTTTAATATTTTTGTGGGTATGTAGGACTACAATAGTGTCAAATATATATATATTGTTTTAATTTTTATATAACACAGTGGGGGGGGGGTATAATTCGTGGGTGTCATTTGACTGCTATTTCTAGCAGGTGGATCTGTCACGTAGACGCTTTGTACGGAGCGGCTGTAGTAGTAGTAGTAGCTGGAGGAAGGGTAATGAAATAGACAGAGGGAGGAAGAGAGAAAGTGTAATAGTTAAAAGGGGAAAGAGAAAGGTAGAGAGATGTAGAGAGAGAGATAGAAATGGAAGGGAGGTAGAGAAAAATTTAGAGAATGACGTAAAAAGGGAAATAGAAAAGAAGGAAAAGAACATAGAGGAGTGGTTCGCATATTATATTTTTGACACACACACACACATATATATATATATATATATATATAAACACACACACACACACATAGAGAGATAGATAGATAGAGAGAGAGAGATGGGGAGATATTATAGTGGGAGGAAGTGAGCATATAGTAAGAGCTTCATATTGAAGGTGAGGAAAATAAACGGGGAGGAAGAAGCAATGGATTAGACAGAGAGAGAGAGAAGGGGAGGAAGGTCATAGTGAGTGAGTGAGTGAGAAACTGAAAGATAATTTGCGAAAAGAGAGAGAAAGACAGCTAGGGAGAATGTGTAGTAGGAAGAGGAGAACAAGTGAGTGGACAGGATAGATAGATAGAATGAGAAAGAGAGGGAGTGAGTGTTATGTCACTACGTCATGCCTGCTGCCTACCTACTTACCTATCTAACCTTGTCTTTCCCTCTCTCTCTTTTTTTAGTTCCTCCCACCGCTACTCTTCTTTTATTTAACTCTCTCTTTCTCTACCTCTTTGTCTTCTTTTCCCTTAGCTTGTTCTTTCCATTTGCTTTTCGTTCTTTCTTTTTACTCTTCCACTTCTTATACTCCCTCCCTTTCTGATGTTTTACTATTACGTATAGTTAAATATACACACGCGCACACGTACATGAGGTGTATATTTTATACATACATATGTAGAATGAGAGAGAGAGAGAGAAAGAGACAGTGAGTGGGAGGCAGAAACATCTCTCTCTCTCTCGCTATATATATATATATATATATATATATATATATAGAGAGAGAGAGAGAGAGAGAGGTGGGAGGTAAATATTTTTATTTAGAGACAGAGAGAAAGAGAATACGTAGTGGGAGGTAAAAACTTATATATATATATATATATATATATATATACAGCAAAAGAGAGTGAGATAAAGGGAGTGTAAGGTGGGAGGCAGAGAGAGACACACACACACACACATATATATATATATATAAATAATAGAGAGAATGAGGGGTAGTTAGCCAGATAGATATATACAAAATCCAGTCGGAGTAGGAGTGAAATTAATTCGTCTCCTCTCCCATTCTTTTAATTGTCTCTTATTCTTATTAAGCAGCATTTCAGAAGAGCTTAGTGGTTAAAGCAAGCCTGTAGGTTGTGTGTAGCCTTGCTCCCAAGCCTAGTAATGTTGTGTGCCTCCAAGGCTATAGTTATAGACGAAAACTTTGGTCCACAAGTAAAAGAAGAAGCAATGCCTTCCTTACAGCGTAGTGACACGTAGGTATTATTTGGTATTTTATCTCCCTGCCACCCTGTCTTTTACTCTTTAATATATATTATACACGCCAATCTACTATGAATTATAATTATATATATAAAAATATTTATATAAAGGGCATTATTACAGAAAAATAACAACGCCACAGACGTATTTGTATATATACCCAATTTCTGTGGTTTATATTTGGTTTAGAAACTGCATATATACATATATGTATAAATAAATATATAGTTTTAGGGAAAAGAACCAAGGTTCATGAACTCAATTTAATTTTAATTATTTTATAAATTGATTTTAATTGAGTTTTTACCTGTAATTTTGGATTTTGTCCCTTATATATATATATATATATATATATATATATATAATTTGGTTTATAATTAAACTTGCCCTTCTAATGATTTATAGTAGTGATTAATATATTTTTAATTTAAAGCTTATTTTTCCGTTTGTCGTTACCAATTTTTGCGTTTCTGATATGAAACGATCTGAAACTCCAGGTAACGACTAATGGTGTGTATATTCAACGTATCTAGAGAGTATATATACATATATATGTATATATATATATATATAGTCCTATATTTTTATTCTCGTTTGTAAATTCAAACGTATATTCATTTACTGTCGTTTTCAAGCTCCCGATCATCTCTTATCGAGTGGTACTCATCGAAAGCGTTCTAGCCATGACCATTCCGTCAGACTTCATAATCCAAAATGTCCTTCCTTTTTCTTTTTCGCCTTTTTAAGATTCTACTTTATGATTTGCGAGATACTTGACTGCTTTTTCTAGCAGCAATCGCGGCCCCAAGCTCTTTTTTTCCCCTATTAAAAGACCTGGTCACATCGTTCATTCTCTTCTATGGCTTTTCTTTTTATTTTCTCTAATATTTTAATTACTAAACCATTCCCTTTTTTCGACTTAGCTAGCTTCACCCATATGACCTCCTTTGCAGTCAGTCATTCCTTGAACCAAACCCACACACACACCACTATATCTTGTGATATCTCTGTTTTCAGAGGCAGCCTTTTGCGCTTACTCGAAATGCACGTATGATTATATATATATATATATATATATATATATATATATATATATATATCTCGCACGTGTATATGTGTGTGCGCATGACTTTATAATTAATAAACTGTTCTTCAACAATTATATAAGATGTATGTGTGGATATATATATATATATATCCATATATGATGTCGATGTGTATGGGTGTATATGTGTATATATATATAACATACTCATGATGCGATATTTGTATATATGACATCATAAATGGGTGTGTATTATCTACGCACATTTGAGCATGATATTTTATAATTAAATAGCTCTTAAAAAATATATATACCTATCTACGATGCCATCTTATATATATATATATATACCGTTATGTGTATAATCATGGGTGTTTGTGTATATGTATCTAGCTTGATTCATCTTTTAATAAACTGCTATCCAAAAATTATTGCTCTGTAGGCATAGTTATATATATATATATATATATATATATATATATATATATATATATATATATATATATATATCACATCACACCGATACACCTGTACGTTTGTGTATATGCCTATATTAATTAGCTGATAATTAATAACCTATTCTCCCAAAATGTGTTTTATACTATATAAAATGCTATCCAGATATTATATGTTCATAATTGACTTTTTGTAATAGAAGCAATGAAACACTCTCTCCATCTACCCCACCTTATCAATAAGTGATCTAATTGGAATTCGAAAGATTTATATCTACGACGAAATACATCCAGCTCCACGCCGTCATATACTCTGTGCTCCCTCTGCCTGCTAGAAATAGCAATTAAAACCTCCACAAATTATAAATCATCTTAAAGGACACGTGGATTTAATGCAAGACCTAAAGGTGTTTGTAGGGGGGGGGGACAAAAAACGGGATGGTCAACTTTGGAATGCTTTTATCATACCTAGGTGTACTCTGTTGAGGTTATCGTCCTCTCACTAAACCTCAACCACCCTCCAATTACTCAAGCATTCAAATCTCAATACATCTTTTAATTTGTAAAATGTGTATAGAATATAATAAATGTAATTTTGATTGTAGCGTTGGGTATTTTTCATTCATTGCCCTGATGATTATTGATTTTAGTACCTGGAAGAGATAAGTTAAATGTTTTTGTTTGATGGAGGGGAAATGAAATTAGCCTAAATCATGAGAACTGTTTAAAAAAAAAAATCTATGTAGATTTTGCTGGTTACAACTTTCGAATCGGAAAAGTTTTTGAAGTTTATCAAAATGATTAACGAAATCAAAATTCAACCCACTAACTTTTTAAGATATTCTAGTTGTTTAAAATAAACTTAGCGAAATTAAAAAGGCATGTGTGTGTGTGTATATATATATATATATAATGTGTGTCTATAGTGTACATATATATATATAAAATGTGTGCGTATATAGTGTACGTATGTGTAATATATATAAAATCTGTGTATATAGTGTACGTATATATAATATAAAATGCGTGTATATATATGTATAGTGTACATATATAATATACTGATATATAATATATAGTGTGTGTATGTATATATAGTGTACATATACATACATACTTACACGTCATGAATATTAGATTTTTCTTTTTAATGGATGTTTTGTAGATGATAGAAAATAGTGAAATAGACAATTAGTGCGTCGTAGATGTATATTTCATAGATATATATATACGCCCCTTTTATATGCACGCATTGTCATAGCAATCAAGGTGCTCTAATGAGTGTCCACTGGATGTGTGTGTGTATGTGTATATATATATATATATATATATATATATGATGACGTTGGTTTATACTGGATCGTTTTTTGATATTATGAAAAGAACGCCCGCTGCTCCATTAGACCTACGCTGGGAAAAGACAATTAGAGTAATTATCCTGAATTAAAAATATTAACAATAATTAGCCATGAGTATGTGAGTTAGTGATCATAACTGCCTATTGTAGATGACTGAAGTTGCGGAAGAAAAAGACTGACTAAACAAAAAAAAATTAGGTTGACTATCAAATATTGTTTTGTTTTTCGGGTCAGTTGTGATTGGAGTCGCTCCCGGCGTGCCCAGCCACTCTTGTATATACTTTGTACTACTTTGTTTCGAAGCAGATTTAGCTGCGTAGCTAATCTCTCTCTCTCTCTCTATATATATATATCTACCTCTCATTTTTTCCACCCCCTCTTTTGCTCTCTTTCTCTCTGTATATTCCCGCCACCCCCTTATCTCTCTCTCTCTTCCTCATGCTCTTTCTGCCTCTCCTCCTCTCCCCTCCCTCGTCTTTAATTGTTCTTAGATAAGACGGAAAACACACACACACACACAAAATGAACTGATGAGGATTATACTAAAAAAAATTTAGCTAATTTCGTGCTAGAACTGGCATTTTAACTTCCTACTTCGGAGAAGAGATTAACGATTAGGAACCGAATAAATTCTTCCCTAGGTAATTTGCGTATATCATACACACGTGTATATATGTATGCGCGGTATATACTACCATTATTTATATATGTGCCAAAATATGAAAATAGATATATGCTTGGTTGTGCATACACGCGAATCGGATTTAGTGTCAGTTTTAATTATATAGCCCTAGGTTTAGCTTTGATCTGAGCCAAAATTGACCGAAGGAGATCCAGTTTTATTTATTTATTTATTTTATTGTTCTTAATACACACCTACATGCTACGTGTGTCCAACATGTTGTTTGCTCCATTTATTTAAAGCCATTAAGAGTGTTGATTTTTCTTAAAAAAATTCTATATAGCTGCTATGTTTAGTAAAGTCGAACGGCCACGTAATAGGCTCAGAAGTTACACGTGATGTGCTGCGTTGAAAGCTTGTCACACGCACTCGCACGCGCGCACACACACACACACACACACACACACACACACACACACGAGACTTCTTATTTGTTGACCGATTTTCACTATAAAAAGGGTCTTTTTTTTAATATTTCGATTTGCTCTCAGCATTTTTAGAAAAATTATTTTAAATTTACTATTTTTTTCTTGTGTGTTGATGGGACGGCTATCATCCGTCAAGATGAAACAATCATATATATATATATATATATATATATATATAAATTTCTCACCACCCCTTTCTACAATTAGAAGAGTAAATTAAGAAAATTGATGGATTTAAATTTTTCAAAGCTAGTTAATATGTATTTCATTACCCATTATTTTATATATATATATATATATATATATATAGATATTTATAAAAAAAATTTTGTTTCGTGGTTAGATGATTCAGCATCTATTTCTAGCATATAGGAGTCCACTTTTGCTGGTCATTCCTCTTATTTTTGTGTATATATATATATATATACATACATACACACACATGATGCGGTGGTGCTCCAGTATGACCGTAGCCATTGTTCTGGAATACATGAAAGAAATTATGTGTAGTGGATGCTTTTTATTATCATTGTTAAAGTTTTTTTTCTTTCTTGCATGTGCAGGATATTCTTGTAATTAATCCGCTGCTTAATGTTATCAGCTGGTTATTTATTATCTGACTGAAATGCTTCGTCATATGCATTAAGCTGTATATATTAGCATTCGTAAGCCGACATTGTTTGCAAACGAAAAGATCGTTATTATCCCGTAACTTTAAATGGCTCAATAAATATCGATTGATTTTAAAAAGGAAATGAAAGTACCAGATTGGGATCGATATAATCGATTAAGAAGCCCTTTGAAGCCGGTACTCCAACATGGCCGTTATTCCATTGTGATCGCCCCCCCCCCAAGCTTATTTGTAATAGTTTAGTGTATCATTTTACACACATATGCACTTGAGATGTGTATCTTCTCAATTATTAAGCATTAGTTCATGTGAGCTCTTTTCCGTTTATTAAAAAGTGCCTTCTTCCAATTGTAGTTGTCTGTATTTTGTAGCTTGTAACATTAAACAACCGCGTAATTAGCCCAAGTTATTGTTAGACTAATTAACGCTTGATGTCTAATCATCTTCTGTGTATATGATTTCATATATATATATATATATAATATAGTAATTATATAAGTGATAATTTAGTTAGGAATGGGCGCTGACTGCATACATGTATGTAATGAATAAAATGGCCGCTTTCATGATTTCCAGTTGTGTTAAAATGGAAATAAAACGCTGATTAAAGGCAGTGACTATGAAAACAAAATATTAATGGGCATTTTCAGGATCTCTCGTGTCGGGGGTTGATGGGATTAAAAAAAGGGGGCGGACAAATTGGCGTGTTTTAATAGAAATTTCTATTTTAACTTTGGGAACTTGGTAAACACTATGGCGGAGTAGGAATTAAACATTAAATTGATGCATGATAGTTTTTGTTTTTGGTTTGTTTTGTTCGTTAGTTGGGTTTTTCTTTTGGTTTTTTTTTACCCTCTTCATTAATAGGGGGTGGGGGAAATGTATTATTTGCTGCGGTGCTGATATTTGTCATTTTTAAAAACCGCTGACATTATTTTCTGGCAGAACAAAACAAGGGAGATAATCATTGAAGCGTTCAATATTTCCCCAGTCGTGGTTCGAACTCTGCTGTTGTTGCTTCTGGTGCCAAAGGCGTCAGGAAATACCGTTTTTATGGGCAACATCCATTCCAATTGTTCTACACCCGATTGTTTACAACTTTATCTATTTCGAGCATCCACTGATGCAAATTATAAAGTTGTTTTGTTCATAGTACTCTTATATTAATCCTCTTAATGTTATCAGCTGATAATCTGAAATGCTTCGTCATATATTGTCACTTAACGTCCACTTTTCCATACCTGCATGAGTCAGATGGAATTTTGTTGAGGGATATTAGCACAAACTTTAGAACTCTTTCAGATGTTGCGCTGGGCAAATATTTTCGAAGGGCATATTTTAGTGATCAACCAGCCGACCCCATTCCTCGCTCAACCAAAGTCTATCTTGGACTATCTTGTTGAAGTGTCCTTTTCCCCAAAACAGCATAGTTGGTGTAATTTGAGCGCTGGTTTGGCTTCTCTTTTTAGCAGATCGGACGACCACGTTAATGTTTCCTTGTTAGATTCCATACCAGAACAATGGCGCTATTTTTCCACTTGTTTTTCTTTGTATGCAGTGGCATTCCTTCTGCAAATCATTTTATGCAGAATTTTAGCGTATTTGAAAAATAAACATTCGAAGTCTGAAGTGGCTTCAATGATTACATAATTCGGTGATCTTTCGGTACAATACTACCGTAAGATCGCCCATAATTCTTTTCCCTATCCAGGTTAAAAGTTCTTTTTTTTTTTTGCTTTTCTTAAAATGTTAAAAGCTCTTATCAAGGTTATTTTCTTTAACGCATTTATCGATTTTGTTCTAATAAACAAAAAATGTAATTAGTCAAAAGTTTGGGCGTCTTCAGATTTGATACTCCGGTAGCTTGGTCGCCATTTTTGTGACTGGAAATTAGGAGCAAATAATATGTAAAGAAACGTTGTTATGAACGTTGGTGTTCTATTTAATTTAGATTTATATATGTCGAATGTTTTCTATACTAATATTCTGTTTGTTTTCAAACAAAAACGATAGAAAAGTGCACATTTCTCTGTTTTTGAAGTTGTTTTGCAGTTACATCCCTTGCTCACAAATGGCGTCTTTCTCTCTCACTCTGTTCTCCATACTTAGTTTAAAATACTTTTCTCTGCTGCTGCTTTCAAGTTGTACTGTTTTTGTTGTTTTTTTTTGCTCTGAAATATTATTTCTCTCCCTCTTCCTCCCTTCAATGCTACAATTGTTAAAAGGCCTCGTCTTGTCATTTAACCCAATTAGTGGAGTTTGAATTTTTAGCTAATAGTTTTGGGGAAGGATGCAGAATAGACAGGGAATCTAATTTAGCCATTTTATTCTAGAAACGATTCACTTCCAAATGAATATGCTGAGCTTATTAATAGATGCATTTACTAATATTAAGATTAAATCATTCGTAGGGCATTCTTTCGTCTTTAGCAGTAATTAATTGAAGAAAATATATCGTTTAGTTTACATTCGGTTAATGATCACACATTGAAGATGTTGGTATTATTATTTGGCAATGTCAAAGCGGAACACGCCTCTTGCGTTTTATTTTCTTTCGATTCTTGTTTTCAACAACAAATTACTATTTGGCATCACACAAACATACAGGACAGGTTTTGCAATTTTCAATTCCTAATGCATTGATTCTCTTTTCTTTACAAAATACGGAGATCGCAATTTTGAAAAAAAAAAAAAAAAAAAA
>NC_069003.1:2603241-2621073 GCF_001194135.2 Octopus bimaculoides
TTTTTTTTTTTTTTGTAATTTTTACTTTCTTGGTTCTGTTGTAATAATGAAAACGGCCTGTATTCGACTGTATTGTTCAGATTTTTAAAGGACAAAACTAAATATTAAAGTAAACAATTCATAGACTTGATCATTTGACTTCAAGATTTTGAAAAAAAAAAAGAATGCGTTTACAGTAGACCCTTTCTACATTTTGTTCGGGTAGTCTGCTAAAGTGACATGGCAAGAGTCTCAGGGTGGTGCCTCCATTTGCTAGAAATAAGTGCCAAATCTCCATCAGTTCACATCGTAGGTCTAAAAACTATATATGTACTACCTTCGGTAAATGTAATCTTTGAGATATGAAACGGCGAGATGGTCACGAATGGAGTTCTTTTTAATATAACTTTGCTTCATTCAGATTGGCTAAAGCTAAACATTCCCTCACACAGGTTGCTTTGATCACGGAGCCAATTGTGGTTGCTTGTCCGGCTATAGTTATCATTAAGCTGGTGTTAAACGAACATAAATTGTGACTAAACTTATGAGAACAAGACATTTGTGCTACAGAGCCAGAGGTCGTTTTAGCCGGGTTGGTATCGAAAGGGTTAAGTCACTCAATAACTTATTGGTGATATTAATGCTGACGGGACTTTGGATCCACTCCATCTGGGCCCAGAGTGAAGACCTTCATAGGAGCGGTAGGGTCTCAATGCGATATATAAAGTTGAAAAACTTGTCTTAACCGAGTCTTGTTCTAACTCCTGTTAAAATTTTGGTGGTAGGATTTATTTCCCTTGTTTTCATCTCCCACTGGGGAACTTTTATACTTTAATTGCAGGGATAATCTTAGTTAATTAGAGTCCTTCAGTTCACTTTATGTGACTCTTATACACTTTTTCTTCCCCCACCTGACTGCAGTAATAATTGAAATATTTTAATTTCAAATTAATATAAGATAACTGTTTTTAGTAGAATAATTTAATTTTTTAAACTTTATTTTTGTATTTAGTTTGCTAGATTCATTATGTGTTGAAGCATATTTTATTGTCTGGGGAGAGTCGTTCTCTTTTAGTGCCTTATTGCTTAACACACACACACGGGTTCGATTTCTACGTCTTGCAACCTCTTCAATAGTCGTTCGTTTTTTAACATTTTAATTAAAAATCCATTTATGGTTGGTCGATCGACAGTGCCCTCTTCCTTCTCTCCTTTTTTCTTTTTTTATTCTTCGGGTGTCATAAAATGGTAAACGAGAATAGTCATTCATGATCGTCAAAAAAGTCACGTTTTTTTTAAAATTAAAATGAAAACGAATAAATGCCGAAAAACCACAACACTCTTACAATAAGCATCAAATTTATTCAATAATTAATACAATTACACTGTGCGGGGGCGGTGGTTGCATTTTATCTTTATTACTGCTAATAAGATTATTGACAAAATCGCTTCTGGAGTTTTTCAAGTGACTCTTTTCGTGCGACTTGTCTCCCCGTGACTTTTCTTCGCTCTACACTCGTGACTCCCCCCCCTCCTGTCTCCCCTATTCCCGCAATTTTCTTCCTCTTCCCCCCCCCCAACTCTGAATTTTCTTCCTCTCCTCTTTCTACCTTAGATTAAAAAAATTTACCATTCATCTCTGATACAGATGGATGAGGTACCTAGAGAAAATTTTTTAAAAATTAATTAATACCCTTATACTAAGTTCGAACGAAACTTCTTAAGGTTCTCTATAAACGCATCCACACCTTCAGTTTTATTCCTTCCATAATTAAAAAGAAAAACCCGTTATCTATAGATATGGGATGGTCAGTAGTTGGAACACTACAGAGGCTCTGACCCGAGGCTTTGGCTTTCAGATTATTTTGTCAAATGTAATGCTTTATTTATTCACACCGTTTTGAATTAATCCTGCGTTTTCTCATAGCTTTGAGATTCGATGATGTAATTATCTTTAGAATGATAGGCTAGGTGTGAGAGACCAGTTCTGGCCACTTTAAACATAAAACAGAATATTTGGACCACGCATGGCCAGTTTAAACGCTAAAGGGTTTGGCCAGTTCTCAATCAGGGTCAATACGGCCCTTGGAAGTTCATATAAGAATTTAAGATTTCGGCACAAATCCTAATATTTAATTAGAAAAATTTAATGATTTAAAAAAAAAAAAAAATCAAATGGCTCAGAGGGCTTATCTGAGTAAAATACAGGGTGTCCACACAAAGTCTGGGTACATTGGGGGATTAACACATACTTTAAGAAATTATTATTTCTTATATTTAATTGTTTATGTAATGATTTTATTTACTCCACGTACCCAGACTTTGTGGACACCCGGTCCAGAACTGCTGGTTTAAACACTGGACACTGGAGATAGTCTAAATGGCAGCTGTTTCTATAGCTGCTGTATGTGTTATTGATACAGTTAAAACTAGAACAGCTGCTGCCACTACTACTAAAAATATATAGTTCTACAGTTGTGCCATTCCATTACCGAGCCTAATGTAGTCTTTGCATGGTTACGTGGCTTGCTAGAAATAGCAGCCAAATGACACTGTTTGAAAAACGTGATTTACACATTGGCTAAAAGTACTCTGGGACTTAATGGGTTAAGTTATTCTTGAGCATCCTGGTGACGGAGTGCAAAATTGTTTTTAGAAGCTGTTTCTTGTCCATACTGTGTGTGTGTGTGTGTGTGTCTGGATTTTCTTCCATCTGGTGAAGAGCCACGATCTAAACATCAGTTTCACCATGCAATTAGACCAGTGGTTTCCAACCTGGGGTCCGTAAAGGTCGTACTGGAGAGGGGGAGTCCGTGAATTAAATTAAAAATTTTATGTGTATACATAAGGATAAGCATGTTAAAAGGGGTTCCTTGCGAAAACTCATTTAAATAAAGGGGCTGAGAACCACTGCATTAGACTTATTCGTTGTATACAGTTGTTTGATATTTTTTTGTTGTTGAATTTGTTCATCATTCATTTATATGTAATATCCTATCCTTTATTTTTTTTTTTGAGTCATTTAATGTCCGGAAAATTGACTTTAAATGATAATCTGAAGAGTAAATGAGGGTTAAATCAGATTCTAGGGTCTTGTCTTACCCTTTGAAAATATAATAAGGTGCCCAGTGCAGAGGCACCTTTTTTTTTTTTTTTTCTTTTTAATTAAAAAATTTTCTTTTTTTGATATATTCTAATGTTTTCTTTCTTTTGGTCTCTTTCCAGGTGGGAGACGGAGAGATATTGTATATCTCTCGGTACTGGGCCTCGGTGGTGTTCCTGACGCCCCCCACGCCGAGATGTCTGAACTGACAGAGGGCAACGGTGTGGGGATCAGGAAAGAGCCCCCTGTCAATGCCAAAAGCCCATATTTTGGGCACTTAGGGGCTTTGGCACAGGCACAGGTTGCCTCGAACTTGTGCTTTAAAGTTGAAGTTGTTGAAGGGCTGCAGGTTACCTGGGAAACTATGCTCGTTGATGGCAAGTTGTTTGTGGAGATACCCACCGGTATTTTACCAGAAGGTTCTAAAGAAGGGTAAGTTTTAATGTTTCTTTTCTGTTCCTTAGCTGCAGATGTGTTTAGTGTGGTTTTGAGTTCAATCTCCCTTTGTCTCCTTGGGCAAGGGCAAACATTTTTTACTATAGTACAGGGCCCACCCTATCCTTTGCGAGTGAAAATTGTAACTGAAAACTGGCCCAGATATTCTTTGTTCAGATCCAGCCTCTCACACCTACTCCACAATTATTTTCGAGATAACTAGCAGTTTATGGTACCATAGATGCATGGGAGGTGTATTATTGATATTAGAGGGGTGTTGCTGAATTATTACCTGGATGGTCTGGTAAAATAGTTACTCCACCAAGGCAATGGAACCAGGTATACCAGGAAATCAGTAGTGCACCTGTACTGTGTTTGGTGAGAGCCACACCCACCACTCGGTAATTTTTTTTCCAACTTAACATGGATGTCTTGTTAAAACACCAAACACTGCGTATTATACTATGTCCCTGGGTTGACCAAAGCTCTGTGTGTGTGTGTGCCCTTGTATTGACATCTCGTGTTTAACAATCATCACCGTATTGAAGTGGTGTCGTTCGTTTTTTTTTTTAGTCTTACATGAAAAGCATGTCTGGCCATGGGGAGATATTAACCTTGTTTGAAAATGGATAAGGGTTGGTGATAGGAAGAGCATCAGGCTGTAGAAAATCAGCTTCATTGAGTTCTGTCTGACCCATGCAAGAATGCAAAGATTACCTTTAAATGATGGTGATATATGGCAGACACTCTATATAGAATCACTGTTGTGTGTTGCAAAGAGACTATAGACCGGGGAAATCATAAAAAACGAGAGCAGGTGATGCAAGACACATGGAGAGACATTAAGGAATGGTTTTATGAAACAAAAGGGAACTGAATAGGACTTCCTGGAAAACTTCTCTCTTTTACAAAAAATAAAGAACTGCCAGTGAAGGTGAATTTAGTTGTTGTTTAGGGAATATGTCTTGTCTTCAGCTCCATCTGTTGACAGAAACTGGATCAGTTGCTTTCAAGTGTTTTTTTTTACTTAGGAGGCTCTCTAAATAAAATTACACAAAAACGATTGTCCTGCCCATGGTTCATGAGGTCGTGGGTGTTTGTTTTTGAGCAAAACACTTTCTTTCACATTGACCCTGTCTACCCAACTGTAGATGAGTAGCCTTGCAATGGATGGGGACTTGGAGAAAATCACCAGGTCAGAGTGTCTTGCGAGGGAGAAAACTGCCAAGTCCAGAGGGTCTTGCGAGGGAGAAAACTGCCAAGTCCAGAGGGTCTTGCGAATGACATTGAAAAGCATCCACCACACTCTGTAAAGTGGTTGGCATGTTAGGAAGGGCATCCAGCCATAGAAACCATACCAAAACAGACAACTGGAGTCTGGTCAGCTCCTGCCAAACTGTCCAACCTATGCCAGAATGGAAAATGGATGTCAAATGATGATGATTATTAGAACGATGAATAGTACATCCCATACTGTGAATTCCGACGAGTTGGGATTGGTTGTGCAAATTATGTTGAGGGATGATGAAATAATTGCTTCCTTTTTTGATATCCACCCACCTGTGACCATCCCTGGCTCTATGATTCAAGATTCCTACTTAATGTGATCTGAATTAAAGCCTTCCACCAAAAGTCCACGAGTTCAATAGAAATAAGTTGCTTCATGAAATTCTTCATTGTTATTTTCAAAATTGATTGAAATAACATTCTGAACTGAAATATGGTAATGAAAGGATGGACTTGTTAGCTTTCTGTCGAATTTAACACTTATTCCCATTATGTTGTGGCTTTGAGGTTTCGATGATGTGATAGTTTATTTTTACAGTGACATTGTAGGATAGGTGTGAGAGGACAGATCTGGCTGGTTGAACATAAAACAAGTAAAATATCTTGGCCTCCCACCCACATTGCCATACATGTTTTTCATAGAAACCAGGAAACCTTGTTTCTTTGAGAGTGATGATCACGTGATATTGACAAGGGCACGCTTACACGTGTGTGTACACAGGCATACACACTGAGCTTCTTTCAGTTTCCATCTTGCCAAATTCACTTGCAAGGCTTTGATCAGCCTGGGGTGGAACAAGGGCAGCGCATTACAACAGGAATATGGTAAGAAGACAATGAAGAGGTTGGTGAAATGGCTAAGTTAAAGGCTGAAAAAAAAATTCCTCTCCGTATTTAGTTCCGCTTCTTTGTCATGAGGTCAACTTTACCTTTTTGACATAATCAACCATTTCCTTCTCACTTAATTTCTGATATTAGCACTTATGGAAGCAATTCAGAGGAATGGAATGAAAGAATTATTGCGGGGAATACCTTGTGGTATTTATTGCTTAACGCTTTGTTCCAAGTTCAAATCCTGCCAAGGTCCACTTTACCTTTCACCCTTTTAGGTCAATACAATAAACTGTGACGTTGCTCTAATAATCAACTGTTCCATCTTCCCCCTCCTTGTGCCTATCTTTGTAACAATAATTATTCAGGTCAGTGGAGAGAATTGTTGTAGAATCAATGACTCATTGAACGAAGAACCTTGACCTGTTTCATTTATCTTTTTATGTTGTGTGTTAAAAATTCTGCAGTGGTGGACTTCGATTCCTTTTCTGCAAAGATTATTTTTATTTTCGTTTTTTTTTTTTATCAGTCGATAAAATAAGTATTTAGGTTGCGTTAATCAGTTGACATGCTGCCCTACAATTCTCTGATAACCGATTTAGATCTCAACGTCATAGTTGTTATGAGCCCAAGGACTCAGAAGATAAGCTCAACCCAGTGTCCATAGCGTTTAATCAATTAGCGTTCGGATTACCCTATTTTACGTAATGCTTATTTACACACAGTTTTCAATTAATCCTGCATTATTTCATAGCTTTGAGATTTCAATGATGCGATTGTATATTTTTAGAATGACATTGTAGGGTAGGTGTGAGAGGTCAGATCTGGTCAGCTTGGATATAAAACTAAAAGGGTTTAGTTGACTGAGATCACAACACTCCCCTGTATTAATACTCTGAACAGAATGCTGGTCAGTTGCTGGCTCAACTCCCCAGTTATGGTTTTGCAACCCTAATCATAAGATAATGGTTTCAATTCCTGAATTGGCTGGTATGATGTGTTCTTGGACACATTTAATTTCATGTTGCTTCACTCAACTCGATTGAAAATAAAATGTAGATCTAGACCAGTGCTGGGCAACCGGAGGCCTGCTTGATACTTTCTTGAAATGAGTGACCTCTTTATTGGGTTTAATTTCAAAATAAAATTGTACAGTTTTGAATAGAGAACTTCTATTTACATGCTAGAAATAGCAGCCAAATCTTTCTTTAAACCACTAGCATTCAGATTACTGTCATATTTAATACTTATTTATTCACAAATTTCTTCTTTAATTAATTGTGTATTACTTCGTAGCTTTGAGATTTTCATTGATGTGATTATTTTTGGAATGGCATTGTCGGGTAAATGTGAGAGGCCAGATCTGATCAATTTGAACATAGAACCAGTAGAATATTCGGGTCTGGTGTTGCTGGTCTAAATGCAAAAGGGGTTAAATCTCATTTTCATATTAAATATGGAAAAGACAGATTGAATAAACTTAGTCCTAGAAATCATTAAAAAGAAATGGGATGGTCATAGCTGGAATAACTTTGATTATAAGTCTTTTCAGTCAGGTTTGACCAGGGGTTAAACCACTACATTGTGTTGTTGTTTATCCCTTGGCTGGTCTTGACTGATGGGTGCTATGACCACAAGTAATCTCTGTCGTGTCTATCCCATACATTTTATATGACTCTGTTAATCCAGCACTTTAATGACCTTGTTTATATCAAGTTCTTAATCCTTAGGTGTTCGGATTATTCCATCAGACATAATGCTTATTAATTCACATGGTTTTGAATTAATGATGGCGTTATCTTGGTGAGCTGGCAGAATCATTGGCACGGCGGGTGAAAATGCTTAGCGGCATTTCATCTGCCGCTACATTCTGAGTTCAAATTCCGCCGAGGTCAACTTAGCTTTCATCTTTTCGAGGTCGATAAATTAAGTACTAGTTGCATACTGGGGCCGATCTAATTGACTGGCTCCCTCCCCATAAAATTTCAACCTTTGTGCCTGTAACAAAAGGTTATCTCGTATCTGTGAGCTTTTGATGATGTGATTGTTTGATCATAAAATGGGATATTTTGACTGGATTTGACTGGTTTAAAATGTGAAAGCGTTCGGTGTTATGGTGTAGAGGAAGGCATTAGTCATGGAAGAAAAGAAAACTTTTTATCTTATTTCCTGCAAACTTAATCTGTCCAGTGAAAAATCAACAGACACTGTTTACAAATGCCATGTCACATTTTAAGCTTAACATTCTTAGTGGTGGTCGTGGGCTGACTGTTGGGTGGTAGGATGGAGGCAGTGTGATTAAGATAGGATTATCTTTAGAATTATAAGCCTGTTGCATGAGGATTGGCTTAAGGTTTGACCAACAGCTTTTCATCTGCTGTTGAATACGTTTTGTCTGTGGTTAAGAAACTTGCTTTGTAATCACATGGTTCCAGGTTCAATCCCACTGCATGTCACCTTGAGCAAGTGTCTTCTATTATAGCCCTGGGTCAGCCAATACTTACTGAATTTGGTAGATGGAAACTGGAAGCTATACAATAATCCCCCGACTATCGTGCATGTTACAAGTACCTGACTTGGAAACAATTACTGGGTTTGATTTGCTTAACTCACACCCTTCAAGCTGGTTTCTCTTCATGATTGCCAGGTCTCTGAGGCGGCCGGTACGTTCACTATGAAAAAATTAGTGCTCGGAGCGAGCCCTGCCGGCTTGCATACCAAAAAGCATGGAATGATGGAAAATGACCAACATTAAAGAGAAATGGTTAGGGCAGGGAATTGATAAAATGCTGGGTGACTTTTACTTACGGTTGGTTAATGTCATTTTAATTCTTGCCAAACGCTTGTTATAAAATAAAAAGAAAAACAAGTTTAGTCTTGGTGTTAAGATGTAACCCTGCTTCAAACTACCCCTTAGTTTTAATCAGGGCTGTGGAGTCAGAGCGAGGGGTGGCTGGAGTTGGTAAAGCTATACCGACTCCTACTCACAATATCTTTATTCTTTGATATAAACCAGTTATAACATATAGGCCTACTCAGAGTACGAGCATATGCTTTGAGACATGTAGACCAGAATCACTTGATTACATTAAGAGGAGTCAAGGGTTAGTTTTTTGTTTCAACTCCACAGACCTCGTTTTAATGATACAAACTCCATTTTGAAGTGATTTAAAGTAAACTGTTTCATGAAAATTTCTTCTGGACACAAGCTTAATAATGAGTTTGTTTTACTAAATTCGTCACTGGCCACTACTCCTGAGAGGATTGTTGGGCAGATTCCTTGGATACCTCTTCCATAAGCTTCTCTCAGAAGCCACCATCATTGCACTTTCCGGTTGGGTTCCCAAGAACGACCAACTGAGTCTGTGGATATTACGCCACCATTTCGCTTGCCTTGAAGAATGTCTTGCAAAGCACTCCGGTGAAAGGCAGTCATTCCGGCTGTGACCATCCTAACTTACAAGGAAGCCAGCACCATATCCAACGTCCTTTTCTAACGCAGTTGAAGTTTGAAAGGTGACTTAACTGTCATTATTAGCAGGTGCATATAGACGAACCCTTATGGCTTTGTGGGGTGTGATGAAGATTTGGCTGTTATTTCTAGCAAAAAAAAAAAGCAATAAGTTGTATAATGTAAACAGTTGAGCAAGGACCATTATAGTTTATATCTCAGTATTACAATGCACTCCTTTCTCTTTCTCTTTCTTTCCCTCTCTTTCTCTCTTTCTTTCATTCTTTCTCTCTCTCTTTCTTTCTTTCTATCTCTTTCTTTCTCTCTCTCTTTCTCACTCTTTTTCTCTCTCTCTCTCTTTCTCTCTCTCTCTCTTTCTCTCTCTCTCTCTTTATCTCTCTTTCTCTCTCTCTCTCTCTTTCTCTCTCTCTCTTTCTCTCTTTCTATCTCTATCTCTCTCTCTCTCTCTTTCTCTCTTTCTCTCTCTCTCTCTTTCTCTCTCTCTCTCTTTCTCTCTCTCTCTTTCTCTCTCTCTCTCTTTCTCTCTCTCTTTCTCTCTCTCTTTCTCTCTCTCTCTTTCTTTCTCACTCTCTTTCTCTCTCTTTTTCACTCTTTCTCTCTCTCTCTCTCTCTCTCTCTTTCTCTCTCTTTCTCTCTCTCTCTCTCTCTCTTTCTCTCTCTCTTTCTCTCTCTCTCTCTTTCTCTCTTTCTCTCTCTCTCTCTCTCTCTCCCCTCTCTTTCCCAGCCTTTACAATAATATTCAGAAGGAAACAACTTTATTTTGAAGCTACGAGATCTGTGATTTATTTTTGGAATGATATTGCAAGGTCAGTGTGAGAGGTTAGATCCGACTAATTTAAACATAAAACACGTGGAATATCTGTGCCAGAAATGATTGGATTAAATGCTTTAAAGATTGTTTTTCTCTTTTCCTTTCAGCTTGGTTACTTTGCTGGAATTTGCCGAAGAGAGACTCCACTGCAAGAATGTCATAATCTACTTCAAAAGGGATCGCAACAACAGAAGTAAGTCAAAACCACTTTGGTTTTTTGGGGTTTTTTTTCCTTCTTTCTAGCAGTGGCTATGTTTCCATTGTATGGTAGATGTGAGAGGCCAGATCTGGTCAGTTTGAACATAGAGCAAGTAGACTATTTGGGCCAGATATGGTCAGTCTAAATCAAGGGTCTCCAAAATGGTAGATATCAACCCCTGATGGTTGATAGGACCATTCAAGGGGGGGGGGGCAGTAAATGCACATCTGAATTTTTATTTTTTGTACATACCTGGGGGTTGATGAGGGGTGGGGTCAAGGATTCCATGAAGGCGTCGATGGTCTTAAAAATTTGCGGTCCCATGATCTTAAATGCTAATGGCTTAAACACTGGACACAGGAGACAGTCTAAATGCCAGAGAGAATGAGCAGCTGTTTCTATAGCTGCTGTGTCTGTTATTGATGCGATTAAAACTAGAACAGCTGCTGCTACTACTACTAAAAAATATAGTTCCACAGTTGCTGTCATTCCATTATGGAGTCTTTGCGTGGTTTACTGACTCTGACTCGCAATATCTTTATTCTTCAATATAAACCAGTTTTAATATACAAGCTGACTCAAAGTACAAACTTATGCATATGCTTTATGAGATGTGTAGACCACAGTCACTTGATTACATAAAGGAAGTTGGAGTTTTCTGTTTCGATTCCACAGCCCTGGTTGAGAACTACTGCATTGGTTCATGAGTGGACAATGGGTGTTTGTTTAAACGGTAGCAGTTATTTATAGTTTGTTAGCTGATAACAACAGCTAAAACCATGGTCCTATTTATTGTAGCAGCTGTCACAGGAAGAAGAGTGGAGACGGTATGTGAGGAGGGTAGCAGTTGTTGTTTATTGGAAAATACAAGGACTTGTTTTAAGACTACTTTAAATGAAAAGTTTTTTGTTGTGTGATTTTGCTAGTTTTTTTCTTTTTAATTTGTTAGGCAAAAAATTTAAGGTACATAAGAAAAATTTAAGGTACATACGAAAGAAAAATTTAAGGTACATACGTAAGACCAGGTTTCAATATAAATATAATGGTTTTAATAATGGTTTACCCCAGTACTTGACTGGTATTTGTTTTATTGGCCCTGAAAAGAGGAAAGGCTCAGTCGGCCTTGGCAGAATTTGATCTCAGAACATAGAAGTAAATGAAATATTTCCAAGCAATTTGTCTGTGTGCTAAGTTCCATCAGCTTACCACCTTCAAAGAATTTATATTATTTATTGCCTGCTGGGGTGCTAAACACAGAGAGGACAAACAAGGACAGACAAAGGGATTAAGTCATTTACATCAATCCCAGTGCATAACTGGTACTTAATTTATCGACCCCCGAAAGGATGAAAGGCACAGCCAACCTCTGTGGAATTTGAACTCAGAATGCAAAGATAGACGAAATACTGCTAAGCATTCCACCCGGCACGCCAACGTTTATGCCAGCTCGCCATACACACACGCACATACATACATACATACATGTATGTATATGTATAAGGCTCAAGCATGGTTGTGGTAAGAAGTTGATTTCCCAACCACATGGTTCAAGGTTCAGTCCCATTGCATGGCACCTTGTGCATTGTTATCTAGTCACCTCAGGCCGACAAAAACACTTGTGAGTGGGTTTAATGGACAGAAACTAAAAGAAGCTTCTCTGTGTGAACACGCACACACACACGCACTTTATTCCACCACCACTGCTTAACTGGTGTTGGCGTGTTTACATCCCCATAGTAAAGTGAAAGTAAAACTGGTTTTAAACATGAAAAATTTTCCCTTTTTGTCTTCTATATATATATTTGTATATGATTTATTTTATTTATTTTTTTTTTTCCTCCTTCAGGTTCCCTCATCAAGACTTTTATGTTTCTTGGTTTCGAAGTGGTTCCACCCGGCAATCCTCTAGTCCCGAACATTGGCGACTTAATCTTCATGGCATATACCATCCTAAGCGACGATCTCTCCGACTGATCTGCTTTCCTCAATTAAGATTCTTCGACACTTAGGTTGCAATACCGTTCTTCTTTTTAATCGAAAAAAAAAATTTTAAAAAAGACCATCTTGCATCAGGGATACAGTTACCATTATTCTTAAGTGTGAATCTAAAAGTAAAATCTGCGGATTTTTTTTCCCCTCTTATTTCCTTTTTATTAAAAATTAGTTTTGTAGAAATTTATTTGAATTCTTTTTTTTTCTTTTCTTGTGTCTAGATAAGATGTGATTGCACAAAAAACTCAAAAATTAAAAAAAAAAAAAGCCAGAAAAATACACATATATATATAATATAAATATATATGTATATGTATATATATATAATATATATACATGTCTTTATTTTTTTAACATTACCATTTAATCAATGGAGATGTCCTTGCAACCTTTTTTTCCAAGAATCTTACCCTCTGTCAAAGAAAAAAAAAACATTGTATCCATGAGTTATAAAAAAAATATTAAAAAATCACCCCCCAAAAAAAAAGAATATATACAGAAAAAATAACAAAAAAAAAAATAAAAAAACTAACTTAAATGACTGTACATTTGTCTTATTCTTTTGTGTTATGTTCTTTAATATCCCGTTTTTGATGTCATTATTTCTTGCTTGGAATCTTTTCCGTTTGGCCGCCAACATTTCAAAAATTAAATTTTATCGAAAATTTTAATATTCGGTACATTAATGTAGTTTTCCAAGCTGAATTGCTGGAGTTATTTCACTTTTCCCAGAAAATTAAAAAAAAAAAGAAGAAAGTTACGTTAAAAGTTTGATCATTTCCACCTGGTCAGGAGACAAGATTTGGAAGCTGCTATTTTGTGCATGACAAGTACATTTTGTCAACATCAAGTTATCAATATTTGTATTCTACATGTGGGGAAATGAGTAGACTATGCATCTTTTGTAGTTGTAAGCGTACAATATGCATTTAATGCGATAAACAGCACATTACAAATTAAATATATACATAGAAGAAAAGAAACATTAAGCATGCATTTTCGTGGCTCAGCACAGCCTCAACAAGTGGATTCAATATATTTGTCATCACGTACTTTCTTGCAGACAAGTTCTCAGATTTGGCTTGTTACTATGGAAACAGGTATGAATATGTCTGTGGCTTGCGACTGGCTAAAAATACCCCAAATTTTCAAATTTTAATTACTGATAACTCTTTATCTATTGATTTATAGCGAAAGTGATTTTCATGGCATTATTTAGCCTATAAAAGTGTATCATTACATTGAATATGAAATCAATTTGAACAGAAAAATGAAATTGGCAGCCAAAAGGGGAAAAGATCCGTTGCTTGTAAGGTGGAGATCTGGTTGCTTCCCAACCACGTAGTTTCGGGTTCAGTCCCACTGTGTGGCAACTTTGGCCCAGTGTCTTCTACAACCTCAGGTCGACCAGTCCTGTGAGTGGGTTTAATGGACAGAAACTGAATGAAGCTTGTCGTGTGTGTAATCTGTTCGTGTTTCTCACTGGACGAGCAGTATTTTATGTAACTTAGTGGCTTAGTGAAAGAGAACGATAAAAAAAATGTCCTGGAGTCAATTTACTCGACCAAACGTTTAAGACGGTGCTCCAGCATGGCCGCAGGCTGGCTGAAACATAAAAGATGCTGAACAAAATGCTTTGTGGCATTTTGTTTGTCTTAATGTTCCGAGTTCAAATATGCCTCAGGCCAGCTTAACTTCCCCCCCCCTTTGTGGGGTCGATGAAATAAGTTACTGGCGTTAATGTTTTGAGGATGAGGAATTATTTACAATGGACGGCGTTTAGCGTAGCGAGCTACTAACCCTCGGATTCTAAGTTCAATCCCAGGCAGGGACTCAAAAAATATTCTTATCTACTTGGATGAGAACACATGCACACACAATTAACATTTATACACGACAGGTTTCCATACAAATTCTGTTTACGAATTCCTCTCTCATTGCATTCTGGATTGCGTCCAAAACAATCTAGTTGTTAGGTGAACTGTAAACATACATCAGCACCTGATGTACACACCTTAGTGGCAAGTTGCTACTTTTCTGACGATCTGTTTTAAAACGATTTCAATATACACACATCATCATCAGCATCGTTTTTACGTTTGTTTTCACATGATGGCATGGGTTGGGCTGAGTAGTAATTCCTTACGCTAATCGTTTTTACTTGCTTCTTACTGCACAGGGATAAGAAACGTTAGCAGGCCGGGCGAAATGCTTAGCGGTATTTTGTCTGTCTTAGGTTCTGAGTTCAAATTCTGCCGAGGTCGACTTTGCCTTTCATCCTTTCAGGGTTGATAAATTAAGCAACGGTTGCGTACTGAGGTCGATCTAATCGAGCGCCCCTCTCCAAAGAATTCGGGCCTTGTGCCTAGAATAGAAAAGGATATAGTGTATTCTAGAAATCTGGGTTGCACATGGTTTAATATAACTTTTGGAATTTGAGTGTTCTTTGAAATTGGTGACTTGAAAACAGCTGGTTTACATAGTTGCTTCACTCGACCTGCTAAAAACAGTAGCCAAATTGTAATCTGTATAAAACGTAATACAAATCGGATAATATATGCAAAATCTATTCCTGTCGGGTAACTTTTACCTTTAAGAAGAATATATTAGATAAGATGAGCCAGGGTATGTTACTGGTACTCTGTCGGTTACAACGACGAGGGTTCCAGTAGATCTAATCAATGGGAAAGCTAAATTAACGTGCAAATTGCTGAGCACTCTGCAGGCACTGGTACCCTTAACCAGTGGTGGACTGGCCAGCTTGCCCGATGGCAAGTGGGCCTCTGCGCCATTAGAATCCATGTTAATATCTAAGGGGCCCATGTTTGAGAACTTTTTCACTCCTGGAAGAATGCATTAATTATTTCGGCCTGGCTGTGCTTGTAGACAGTTGAAAAGAATACTTTTAACAAAAAACGAAATTAAATGATAGCATTGCAGTAGCGTGTGGAGCAACATGAAATAAAGTGTCTTGTTCAAAGACACAACGCGCCGGCGGGAATCGAACTCCCGACCATGAGCCGAATGTCCTAACCGCTAAGCCACGCGTCCTCACTGCCAGGGTGTGTTACGAAATGTAACGAAAGACAAAATGTTATGGCTGAAAAGCTTTTATTTCATTTCAATCGATAATCCTAATCCAATCCATAACAACAGAATCCACGATCCAGCACCCAAAATTGGAAACAGAAATGACATCGAGTTACGTAAAACATACGTCATCCTCAATAGCAGAAAGGAAAAGTTACTCAGGGGAGGTTACTCTATATTACTAAATACATAACAGTATCTATGCTGTAATTGGTTGCCTCCCCTCGTTGCAGCCTCGTATGCGTCGTGGATTGAGCTGCGAGAAATAGCAACCAAATCTCTCCTAAAACCTCACCGTACCATCTTCAAAACGTGAGGTGCGTTGGACAAAACAATTCTGGAACTCCTATATCTGGTAATAAGATGTGATGGTCATGCCTGGACCATGTTTTAACATAGGTCTGCTCTTTCCAAACGGTTGTCTTCGGCTAAACAAGTTTTTCCTACACAAGAATCACCTTTAGAAAGATAAAAAATAGAATTCGACGAAACAAGGCAGTCATTTCTCATTCTCCTAGAAATAGCAGCTAAATATCCATCGTAACATACACTGTCACTTTAAACAGATATAATTATATTAGATAATATTTAAAAGAGACGAGATAGTCACGGTAGGAACGTCTTTCAGCATAAGTGTTTAAAATAGTGGTTCTCAACCGGGGTCTTCGGAAACACTGGTTTAATTATTCCGATCAGAGCAGAACAATACAACAACAATAACAACAAAAACCTTGAATCTCTGTGGACAAGTGATAAACTGTATCTGTTTCGATTCTCTGCGCTTTAAGTTCGAATTCCGCCGAAGTTAGTATGCCTTTAATTGCTTCTTCCTCTTCTTCTTCTTCTTCTCCCCTTCTCTTCTTCTTCTTCGTCTTCCTGTACCAAATCAGGAGAGTGGAATGGCGCAAATGGAAGGAAGTCGTACAGGGTATCCCACCGAATTTCTTCCTTTTCTTTGATTTCTAAGGTCGAATCCCGCCGCGAACCACCTGGCTGAATAAACTTAATTCTTAAGCAGATTTGACACTACCAGCTGACACGCTATGGTGGTTTTAGCACAACGTACATACGATTTGGCACGGCTGACTGGACATTATGTCTGTTCTAGCTACGGTGCCTTTTGGCGCTGGAGGTGTGCATACACAGGCATACACACACATACACGCATGCGTGCGATTGATTGCCTGAATCTTAGACCAGGTAAATAATTCCTTCCTTTACTTTTAAATACTTCTGAACTTTTTCATTTAAGCGTGGATTTTAGAACTCCATTCTAAGTTTTTTGTTATGACTTAAAAAATTGATTTTTTTTTTAATGCTTCGAGGACCAACACCGATAAGTCAGTAGGCTTGTGGCTGTGTCGATAGAGATGGAAGTCCATGCTATCGGACTTTATTGTGGGCGGCTGGACTGACGGACGAGTTAAACTTCTGGGAGTCTGGTTCGACTCCAACCTCCATGTGGATAAGAATTGGGACGAAGTCACGCACAGGGTAGATAACCTTAACCGCACACGGGCAGGAATGAAGTTATCTTGTGACGAATGCTTACATCATCACCTCCATTTTTATTTAGTGCCTTGCTCCAAATATCACCTGATCAGGTTGTAGCATCTGCTATTTATTTTCTTGCGGAAGGAGCATGCTCCAATGGTTAGCGAATCAGTCTACTGTCACGCCTCACTGCGTGGATGCTTAGGCTTGTCTGAGATGCGCGAAGAGCGAAGAAACCGTTTTGCAAGCATCCGCTCAGTGCACGGACATTGCTGATTTGTGGGGGTTATGTCAAACAGCTGCTGCCGCGTGTGGGGCGGATCTGTCTTTCGGCCGAGTTCATCGTAATGATTGCAGCACCACCCTCCCGTTTTCGGGAAGGTAAGTCAGTTTTCCTTTACTAGTGGCTTTGGAAAAAGAGGTTGTCTGGTGGTCGAAGTTGAAAGGCATGAGGTCAAAGGCATCCCACTTTGTAGAATTCCTCTCCCCCTCTCTCTCTTTCTCAGTCTCTCTCCCTCTCTTTCTCAGTCTCTCTCTCTCTTTTTCTCAGTCTCTCCCTCTCTTTCTCAGTCTCTCTCTCTTTCTCAGTCTCTCTCTCTTTCTCAGTCTCTCTCTCTCTCTCTTTCTCAGTCTCTCTTTCTCAGTCTCTCTCTCTCGATTTGTATAAGCTATAAGAGTTATCTCCCTGTAATAAATACAGAAGTTATGTCCCTTGAATTCCTAATATGTTTTTTGGATTTAAAAAAACTTATTTACGTTGAAATTAAGGTGGCGAAGCAATTGAATTTGATATTTGTCCTCATCTTGTTCGTTGTTAACACAACATTTCCATTGATATACCCTCCAGCCTTCATCAGGTGTCTTGGGGAGATTTCGAACCTGGGTTCTCATTCCTAAGGTATTTTTCGTCACTCTTTACTCTCTCTTTTATTCGTTTCAGTCTTTTGACTTCGGCCATGCTGGAACGACGCCTTTAGTCGAGCAAATCGACCCCAGGACTTATTCTTTGTAAGCCTAGTACTTATTCTATCGGTGACTTTTGCCGAACCGCTAAGTTACGGGGACGTAAACACACCACCATCGGTTGTCAAGCAATGTTGGGGGGGACAAACACAGACACTCAAACATATACACTTACA
>NC_069003.1:2621083-2622125 GCF_001194135.2 Octopus bimaculoides
TATATATATATATATATATATATTGCGATACACTTGCTTGTTGCTCATGCAATTGTCTTCGCCTTTTGTTTTGTCCATAAATGGCAACTGTAGAAGGGAATACAGACTGAGAAGAAAGCGAATGAATAAATAGAATGCAGACAGAGAATAAAACTTGATAAAAATGAAAGAGAATAAAGAATAAAAGCGTGAACGAATACGGTGAATAAAGAGCAAGAGTAATGATTGGACATAAAGAGAAAGAGAATACAGAGAACAAAGAATGAGAATAAAGACAAATTATGTAAGCTGAAACTAAAGACAAAAAAAATAAAGACTAAGAATAAAGTTTGAGAATGAAGAACGAGAATAAAGAGTACGAATGAGTGTTAATAAGAAGGAGAAAGAAAAGCATGAAGAATAATGCAAAAAACATAACAAAACAAAAAAAAGAGATAAAAATAGAGGTTAAAAAGGTTGAAGAAAAAATTAAAAGAGTAGAAAGTAAAGAATAAAGACTTAACATTGGCTGAGAAATAAATTGAGAATAAAGATGAAGACAGGAAAGAAGGAGAGGATTAAAGATTTAGAATAAAGACTGAGAATATGACTTATATTAAAACAACAACAACAACAACAATAATAATAATGATAACAATAAAAGAGTAAAGATTGAGAGTAAACGTCAGAAGAGAGATACGAAGAATGATTGAGAATTGACAAAAAAAGAAAAAAAAATTAGAAAAGAGAAAAGAATTGTAAAAAGTAAAAGGAAACTAGTCCAGGAATTTAACTTTAGATAATAATAATAATAATAATAATAATAATAATAATAATAATAATAATAATAATAATAATAATGGTGATGGTGATGATGATGATGATGATGATGATAAAATTGGCAATGTTCTTTGAGTAATCTGTCTCCCAGAACACTCCCGATTAGCGAAGTAAGTTGAGAATTAAAACATTAAGAAAACGCAAAGAGAAATTTTAAGTTTTTTTTAAAGAAAGAATATATATATATGTGAGTGTGTGTGTGTTTGCGTGTGTATATATACAT
>NC_069003.1:2622345-2626166 GCF_001194135.2 Octopus bimaculoides
ATTAAGAAGTTGTTTATAATAAGAAAGATTAAATAGGATTAAAAAAAACGAAGGTAAGAAATGAAATAAATAAATAAAATAGACGAACGCAATTTTAAAAATGTAAATAATCGATTTAAAATATATTCGAATAACAAAAGAAAGCCAAGCAAATTCTGCTGCTGCTACTACTACTACTGCTAACAACAACATAATAATAATAATAATAATAATAATAATAAGAATAATGATGATGATGATGATGATGTTATAATAATAATAATAATAATAATAATGATAATAATAATAATGAAAATAATAATAATAATAATAATAAAGATGTTGATGATGATAGTGATGATGGTAGTTAAAGCAACAACAACAACAATCATAATAATAATAATAGTAATGAAATGAGAAAAGAAAACCCGCTTCAGGTGTATTTTGAAGTATTTTTGGTACCCGGAGGAAAAGGTGTGTCTTTTGTTCTGTTTACATGGAGCAGAAAAAATTCTTTATTGGTTTGTGTTGGTATTGTAGTGTACTGTGTGTATATGTGAGGTGTGTGTGTGTGTGTGTGTGTGTGTGAGTACGCGTATGCGTATGCATTTGTTTCTTCCAGGTGTCGCTAGGTGATGTTTTTGTTTTTTTAAAAATTTTGTTACCAATTTTGTTATTCTTGACGTTCATAACGTTGCTATTGTTGTTGTTGTTGTTGTTGGTGGTGGTGGTGGTGGTGGGGGTAGTGGTGATGGTGGTGGTTGGAGTGGCTCAGCTGTTGTTCCTATAAGCAAACCATTTTGAGAATTAGTCGTGGTGGTAGTTGTGCTTATCGTCAATGCAATTAGTGTGTTTATGTCTGTCTGTCTGTCTGCTTGTCTGCCTGTCTTGACGCGTTGCAAGATGAAAAACGAGGTCTGTGAAATGGCGGATGAAATCAGGAAAGCCAACGGCCATCCAACACAGGCTTAACTCTGCTATGTCTCATGAGCATCGGGAGTTCCTGCGGCACTCATCGACAAACTGGTGGCTTTGGCACAGAAAACACAGTGCTGCGCAGAGGATTGTCAGGTTTACCACAATGAGCAGGCAGAACAGGTTCAATCAGCGGAGAACTACGAGAGTGAGAATGTAAGCATGGTGTACCACACTACTAGGAGACACTCCTAATCCTTTTTAGGACGTCGCTCTCGAGGAATGAGAACTCAGATGCAAAACTTACGACTCGATGGTGACCAATGATGTTTGTCAGGTTTTCTTTGTGGGGTTTCTGTCATCGTGGTTCCTAGAGTGGGATTGGCTGTGTGCAAGGTCTCTCCGCTGTTTGAAAAGCACCTTGCGCTGGCATCGTTTGGCACACAAGTATCGTAATCGACATTCGTCCATGAGACCGATTCCGAAATGCGTCAGACGATGACCATAACCGAGAAAGAGGAAGTGGTCATTGTGTATGTTTGTATGCTTGCGTGTATGTCTGTGTGTATATATGTATTATGTATGAGTGTATGTATATGTGTGTGTATGTATGTAGTACGTATGCATGTATGTATGTGTGTGTATGTTTGTATGTATGTGTATGTTTGTATGTATGTATGCATGTACGTATGTACGTATGTATGTATTATGTGTGTGTGTATGTACGTATGTGTGCGTATGTATGTATGTACGTACGTACGTAGTATGCATGTATGTATGTATGTATGTATGTATGTACGCAGTATGTATGTGTGTGTATGCATGTATGTATGTCTGTTTATATGTACCTATGTATGTACGCATGTATATATGTATGTGTGCATGTATGTACATATGTCTATATGTATGTATGTATGTATGTGTGTATGTATGTATGTGTGTATGTGTGTGTAGACGCGCTCAAGCGGGGAAGTCATTGTGCGTATGCATTTGTATGTTTGATTTAAGTATGCGTACATAAACATATCTATGTTTATACGTGCGAATACGTACATTACAGCCTAAACATCAGGGATGTTTTGCCTAATTTCACAGCTTCATTAATAGATTGCAATAGTAATTTCTTAATTAACAGTGTTCTTTCAGGTTTAAAATGTAGACCGACTTTCAAGCCCAATGGGGATTATAGCAATTATTTAAATACCAAAACGTCGCAATGATTGCTGATATAAATCTAAATCTAGGTTTATATCTAAAGATTATAAACTGACTTTATAATCTTTAGATTTCTCTTTATTTCACCATCGAAGTTGTCTGTTTTCCTTTTGTTATTACTTTTAACATCACGTTAACTTCAACTAACCACCGGATTTCTGTATTGTGTGCACTGTCTGATTCCTGTCCCAGGTTATTAGACAAAGCATACTATGTCTACAGTTACAAAGGTCTTTATAGGAACATTCGTGCTGTATTCTTTCGCAGACATCCACACATACATGCGTACATACCTACATAGGTATATATACGTATATTAGTAGAGTAATCCCTCGACTATCGTGGGTGCTACGTTCCAAAACCTCTCACAGAAATAATTAAAATCTAAAAAAATATAAATACCTATCGACTGCAGAAACCCATGATATAGTAAGGAGTCCGCGATATAAATTTACATATATTAGTCACAAAAATCCACTAGGTACTGAGTGCGCGATCGGTGAACCGCTATACGGCGAGGGATTACTGTATACATATATACATACAGACATATATATGCATATACATTTACATACGCATATACATATAGATTTTTTTCTACTCTAGGCACAAGGCCCGGAATTTTTGGGGAGGGGGCCAGTCGATTAGATCGACGCCAGTACGCTAATAGTACTTAATTTATCGACCCCGAAAGGATGAAAGGTAAGGTCGACCTCGGTGGAATTTGAACGGAGAACGTAAAGACGGATGAAATGTCGCTAAGCATTTTGTCCGGCATGCTAACAGTTCTGCCAAATCGCAGCCTTGTGTGCAAATATTGCAGTTTCACAATTGTTTCTTCGCTATCCTTTCAGATTATTATTATTATTATTATTATTATTATTATTATTATTATTATTATTATCAATATTATTATTATTAGTTATGTAAGACGGTGAGTTGACTGAATCGTTAGCTTGCTGGCCGAAATGCTTATCGGCATTTCGTCGGTCCTTACGTTCTGAGTTCAAATTCCGCCAAAGTCGACTTCACCTTTCATCCCTTCGGGGTCGGTAAATTAAGTACCAGCGGAGCACTGAGGTCGATGTAACCGACTACTCCCCTCCCCTCCCCCCAAATTTCGGGCCTTGCGCCTAGAGTAGAAAAAAACATTAAGCTTGTGGTTGGAAACTAAACTAACATGGAATTTTGAAGGAAGGTTTTCGTTTAGATCACTTACAAGCAAAAAGTTTGTATCATAGAACCAAGGGTGATCTCGGGCGGGTTGGCACCGAAATGGTTAAGCATGAAGAACATACAACTAGAATCTTCGAGAGCGATTCAAATTCTAGGCCTCACCGTCCTTGAGTATCTCTTCTGTCGAAGGCACGTCATCGACATGGCAAAGTCTCCTTAGATAAACGCAAAAGAATAACCTAATTGCGCTGCTGTTTTCTAATTCTCTTTTCCCGATTCTAAATGGTAGTTTGATCGCTTTTATTTCCTAAATACAACTTTATCAGGCTATAAATAAACTTATATATGCGTGTGCACCTCTCTCTCTCCATATATATGCATATAGCTATGAACACGCACAACACGCACACACACACATATACATGTTTGTGTGTACGTATGTATAATTGTATGCATATATATGTGTGTGTGTGTGTGTGAATGTATGTATATATATATATATATATATATATATATATATATATATATATATATAT
>NC_069003.1:2626565-2630500 GCF_001194135.2 Octopus bimaculoides
TATATATATATATATATATATATATATGTATGTATGTATGTATGTATGTATGTATGTATGTATATATATGCGTTTGTGTGTATGTATATGCATACATATGTATGTATGCGCGTGCGCGTTTGTATGTTTGTATATGTGTGTCCCTTCAAAACAAATTTGCCATATATTTCACTTGCCCATCTATTTCCAGCTTGATTTGAATAAACTTCCCATCTACAGTCATTTGACTCAAATAAACGTTTCATTTCTCTCCTCAACAAATAAATCATTTCCTCACATAGATTTTTTCCAACAACCATTAATTATTTTCTTCATTTCTAGTCCGACGTTCCTTGTCATCCCAAACGGCTTGTCAATCAGACGATATACGCCGCCATTATTCGAATTTTCTTTTCTCTCTAACATATTTGATTTGAATCTACTCTATCGATATTTTCCTAACTCTATAGCCCCAAATTTTGTACGTATCTTCCCTTTAATTTTCGATTTCTCATCCCAAACCCTCCTTTATCCTTTCTTTCTCCATCACTTCTACCATTTTTCTTATAAATTGTTATTTATTGATGCTTCTAAGTGACAATCATAGACCGCCATTGCTATGAAGCTGTTTGTTATTTCGTGTTAATACTTATATATAAGTAAATAAAAGCTACTGTTTTTCAGTCAATCATGCTTTTTATAAGATACATCAACGTACTAGAACAGCTCTGCTGTTGGTATTACTTTCTGAGGTATTAGTTAACAAAAGCCATTTATGTGTGTGCGCGTGTGCGCGCCTGTGTTTATACATACACACACACACACACACACACACACACACACACACACACACATATATATATATATATATATATATATATATATATATATATTTCGTATGTGTATTTCGTGTGCAAGATTTAATTGTATATATATATATATATATATATATATATACACACACAATATATTGTTGTACAATATACAAGGTAACTATATATATATAAAGAGAGACAAAGAGATTTAACTTGTATATTGTTCAGCATGGCAATGAAGCACGTTTGTGTCAAAAGCGAGTGAATGTTTGCAAATTTGTGGCTTCTCGTTGATAAGAAAGTGTCTCTTTGCAGTGTTTTGTAAAATATTCTAACTGCTGGTTTATGGTTCGATCAAATACAATTTGTGTTTTTCAATGGCTTTTCTTAATGATTTATCCATTCATTCTCTATCTAAGGTTTAATGGATTCATATAGTATTATACAACAACAGAATGTATTGATGAGCCGTGGAAAATCTGTGAGAAGCCGGTCGGAGTCTGGTTTGTTCGTTTTAGAAAAACTTTCATTTACCAAGAGACGTAAAACCGTATAACGAAAATGGAGGAATGATAAAACAGAAGTCTGGTTGAGATGTTTTCAATAAAGGAGGTATTTATTTTCTTAGTTTACAAGGAAAGATATTGTTACGACGAACAACCAAATTGTCGCTACATGGGATGTTTTATTTTTTCTTCGTTTCACTGTGGAAACAGACAAGGAAAGTCCGGAGTCGATCAGTGGTCAAGTGAACAGGTCATCTCTTCAGCTAGACCATTCCTTCAGTGTTCTATGTGTGTGCTCTGTGAGACTGCTTTTAACCCTGTGTGTGCTCTGTCTCACAGTTCTGGTTCTCTGCCTTAGATGCCATAGATGTGGTGCTTTTACAGCAAACAAATCGGCTCAGAGAGACAGCTCCAAAAGCTAGAATCTCTGCAGGAGGTCAGACTTCTACACCTCGACATCGAATGACGACTGCGGCTACGGCCTCCTCGCGACCCGACACCTTTGCTCTATCGGTTGGGCATTTGTCAAATTTGCCAAATTGGATTTCTGGGTCGCTGGCAGAAGCCATACTTTGGCTAATTGACAGCCTCAGCTGCGGCCAACCATCGAATGAAATCAGCATTCGTGAGAGACGTGGTGAAATCGCTGGTCGGAGCCAACTCGACCCACCCCCGGTGAATGCAACTACAAGTACATGCATATATACATAAATACAATCACACAGTCTTCCCTAAACTCTTCTACACTTATCACCCTTTCTTAGGACACTCTCGCTCTTCTCTGATGGGAAACATCGATTCAATTCATTCCTGGCCTTTGTAATTATTCAAGCATGGATCATCTCTAAACCAGCGTTACTTTTCACATTCCATTTGTTTTTCTTCTCTTATTTCTTCTATCTTGACAAACGAAACATTGTCCGAAACGTCGTTGTGTTTATTATTTTTTCCTGAAGGTTCTGATTTTTCGCTCATATCGTACGAAAATATTCATCTGCTACATCCTCTTCTTTTCTTAACGAAACAGAGAGTGTTTTGATAGAGATTTAGCAACTATTTCTAGCAGATCGGAAGGACTTCTGGAAGATTCTTTGTTGGCTTGTAATCATTATATTATTTAAATCTAGTAATTAAAATGATTAATTTCTAAGATATTCTTTTCAGTTTTGTACTCGGAAATCTCCAACGCGTCTGGTAAGTCTGATACTAAATCTAAATTGCGGATAATAATTAAAATTTCTTATAATATTAATCTTTTTTTTTTAATATTCATTTGTTGGATTTTGCTTTTAATTTTATCAGAAAAATATTCGAGATTTTTTAATTTTCCAAAATTTTTAATTTTCGAGATTGAGTTATTTAACCGATATCAATTATTCTGCGTGTGACTATATTCTATCTGTATGTATGTATTCATGCATGAGTGTATATATATATAGTACATTGCACAGTTAAACATGCATACACATGAACACATGTATGTAAAGATGTGTATAGAAAGCTATTCTCCCATATATATATATATATATATATATATATATATATATATATATATATATATATATATATATATATATATATATATACATATATACTTTCCTGCTGTAGGTACAAGGCCCGAAATTTTGGGGGATAGAGCCAGTCGATTATATCGACACCAGTACGCAACTGGTACTTAATTTATCGACCCCTAAAGGCTGAAAGGCAAAGTCGACCGCGGTGGAATTTGAACTCATAACGTAAAGACAGACGAAATACCGCTAAGCATTTCGCCCGGCGTGCTAACGATTCTGGCAGCTCGCCTCCTTATATAATGTAAATATTATACATGGTAGATATCATCTACGTATATATGTGTGCATATATATATATATGTGTGCATATATATATATATATATATATATATATGTCTTCAAAAGTGTATATCGATATGTATGCATATAGATATACATATATGTGTGCGCATATGTGTTTTATATGTATATATGTATGTTTGCATGTGTGTGTGTGTATGTACGTATGCATGTGTGTATGTATGTTTATATGAATGTATATGTATATATGCATTGAATAAACTTATTAATTGAATAAATATATCAACAATATAAATATTTTAATTAATTAATCACTTCGGCAGATTTCTAGAGATCAGACACAATGCCGGAAACAAGCCGTACAAAATGCGCGCAGAAACACACACACACACAGACAGCCAGACAAACATACATACATACATACATACATACAGACAGACAGACAGACACACACACACACACACACACACACTCTCTCTCTCTCTCTCTCTCTCTCTCACACACACACACACACACACATACACACAAGCACACACAAATCAGATTGTTTCCTCTTCTGATGTTTACAGCAATGTGGGTCTTCCATAGTAAAACTGATATTGAGGTCAAATGTCAAACCTACCTGTAAGTTATGTCTGGAATTGATTATTGATTTTTGATTATTTTTTATTTATTTATTCACTTATTTATTTATTTTATTATTTAGCTTTATTTCCGATTTTCACGTTTCTTAGAATATCGGCAGAAAAACTTCGCACACAACGATGTGTACACAAACGCATGCGTATCCAAATATACATGCATATATATATATATATATA
>NC_069003.1:2630780-2634000 GCF_001194135.2 Octopus bimaculoides
ATATATATATGTATGTGTGTGTGTGTGTGTGTGCAAGTATGTATTATATAGATAGATATAAATGTAGATATATTGTAGAGATCTCTTTTACTAGAGCAGCGACTGTTCCCGTTTCGTTCACTTCAGATAATGTTGAAATGTACTCGAAGAGAGGAAGTTCTTCCTCTGAAGAAGGAGCTGGTGTCCAACAACGATACGAAGCTCCATCTTTAGAACGCAGATAGCAAAGACAACGTGACATTTTGAACTTCAGGAAAGTCTTGCATATTTTAACTGTTCCGCTTACAGATTGTATTCGAAGCAGTTGTCCCTAGTTACCCCCATAGTTATCAGGTTCATTTGCTTAATAATAGACACAGGGTCCTAAAGGCAGAAAAGTCGCTTCTGATTATCTCGAGGGTGAAAGCAATACTGGAAAGTAGATCTTCTTCTTCTTCTTCTTCTTCTTCTTCTTCTTCTTCTTCTTCTTCTTCTTCTTCTTCTTCTTCTTCTTCTTCTTCTTCCAATAATAATAATAATAATTGTTGTTGTTGTTGCTGTTGTTGTTGTTGTTGTTGTTGTTGTCGTCGCGGCTGCAACAAGTTTGTGTATTTGTTTTCTTTCTTCTTTTTGTTGTTGTTGTTGTTGTTGTTTAGTTCTTTAACAATGTCGAATTATCAAGGTTTCTATGCTACGTGACATGTTATTTTGGATTTCAAGCCAAAACTGATCAACGATCGATATGCAAAAGTATATGGGTGCGTGCGTGCGCATGTTTGTGTCTATTTGTGTGTGTGTGTGTGTGTGTGTGTGTGTGTATGTGTATGTTTGTGTGTGTGTGTGTGTGTGTGTGTATCCTTTTTCTTTATCTCTAATCTAATGCTTCTTTTTGCTTGTATAAATTAACTGCTAACAGGATTGCTCTGATTGGTAGAACGCTTTGTAAACACTGCTACCACCACCACCACCAACAACAACAACAAAAACACCACCACCACCAACAACAACAACACCAACAGCAACAACACCAACAGCAACAGCAACGACAACAACAACAACAAAAACGATATCAGAAACATCAGTAGTGAAACAAAATGCAAACCCAAACTGAACAAGCAAAAATATCTGATCACTACGTAGGTTTAATTTACTGGGTTGCATTTTAAAGGAGATGATCGACGGTCTTAGGTTCAATTCCAGCATGAGGTACCGGTTGAAAAATTTTAAGGAAGAGCTCGATAGAAGAACTTTGAGGATGATTTCCATCATCAGCACAAGACAATAAATTTTGGGGATGGTGTATTGTTCCTTTCCCCCCTCACCGATTAAACGAAATACCAGTGAAATACTGGGGTCGATTAAAGGAAATAGCAAATACCGAGACTGACTTAAGCAACAAACCCATGCAAACCGATGGCGACTTTATTTTCCCATTCCATCCTCCCAGGAACGATGAAACGAAATCCTAAAGCTGGCATCTGTTGGTAAGGGTTAGTAGGCTAAATCGATTCCCATATTTGTTATTTCGTTTCATAGATCCTAAAAGGACGAAAAGCAAAGTTGGCATCGGCAGGTTTTGAACTCAGGACGTAAAGATTTGGAAGGTGTTGTATTATGAAGGTGAGCTGGTCGATTGGTTAGCACTCCACTCTTCTCAACTCTTGGTGGCCTTTTCCGTTTCTCTCAAGTTGGATTCCTGCTTTTTTTTTTATCTCTGCCTCTGTACCCTGTCTCCCTTGTGAATTCTGAGCCAGGGCCTGACGTGTAATGAAAGAAGTTGGTTTCCTCTCGGATTTGGCTGCATTGTGTCGTATGCTTCCTCGAAGAAAGGTCTTAACCTTCCAAGTTTTGTTTGTTTTGAAATGTCATCGATGTCTTATGTAAACTTTGCTATTTTTCTAGGTAGGGTTGTCGACCCTAAGCAAAACCCATTTTCAACTGGAAAGAGGTGACCCGTATTAATCTGTCCTTTGATCTGTGCAGCGTAGAAGACCCACCAGGAGCTTGCGTTCTACTGGTATCATTCTCAGGGTCATTGAGTCATGCAAACCACCACATCACCACAAAGACTGGTCCTTGTAGAGGGCCTTTCATCATACGTCTCAGTAATTAGGAATTGTACAGTTCTGACCAACAATAACAACTCGTGCCTTATTTCAAGTGGCGCCGAGAAAAAATGGTAACTAAGATCCTAAAGGGACGTAGTTAAATGCATCAACGTACTTAACCTGTTGCTTTAGTGATTCTGCTGGCCGTCATCATTAAAAAGGCATTTTATTATTCTGTCAAGAAGTAGAGTCCGTTGCTGTTGTCCTTGGGGGTTGCTTGGCTCCAGGCCAATCCTGATCAAGTAAACATGATCAAAGACAATTAAACCGTGAGCATTCCGTCTTTTTCAATTTTCAAGTATATTTATCTAGCAATAATGTGAGGGTTATTTAAGACAATAAACAGTGATTTGAGACAGATTTGACTACTATTATTTATCGTAGATCAAGAAAACTTATAGAAGATACTCTTTCTGGCTTCCCTAATGACGTTTTTTCAAGTAAATAATAAAATTAATTATATTTATGTACTAAATGCATAGTCCGTTTACTACAATATATAGTGCATGTTTGGCCAACACAGTCAATACATCGGGAAATAGTTTGAAGGATTTATGGTGACATAGAAGAAGCATAAAAATGATTTTTATGCTTGCCGAGAAAGCAATAAATTATAGCAGCCGCTTGCATACGTTAAGTGAATATTATAGAGGTTATTAATAAGCGGATGTATTTTTTATTGTAAGAAAGAAATTGTAATAGAAAACAAACGCAAATAATTATACAAAACAAAAGTATTTTTTAATGACATATTTCACAAATAAAAAGCGTTTTATTCTCCATAGATACACAAATATATATACGCACCTAGTGCCAGCTTACATCTACAAACATATACATCTGTGCATGTGCGTGTCTTAACACACACACACACACACACGTAGAAATGCATATATATATATATATATATATATATATACAATATGTTATATATATATTGTATGTATACATTGATTTATGTATACACACATCCACAAATACTGCATATGTACACTCACAATATGGCGCACGTTTGCAAATGTCTATATCTGTGCAGATTTCAACACAACTACCAATTGTAGATACAAAAGCATATGCGTACATACACGTATATGTATATGAATATTTATATGTACGTATATATATATATATAT
>NC_069003.1:2634467-2635344 GCF_001194135.2 Octopus bimaculoides
CATATATAGTTATACATGTATGCTGTTAGAATCGGTAGCACGCTGGGCGAAATGCATAGCGGTATTTCCTCTGCAGCTACGTTCTTAGTTCAAATTCCGCTGGGGATGACTTCGCCTTTTATCCTTCCGGCGGTCGATAAAATAAGTAACAGCTGAGCATTGGGTTGAATGTCATCGGCTATCCCCTTCCCCACAAATTTTCAGGCCTTGATCCTATTGTAGAAAGGAATATTCCTCAGACATGCCTTCTGCATGTTACAGTGTGGCAAAGCTGGACTTTGTTGTTACAAGCGCTGTCCATCAGACACGCTTCTCTACAGTTTCTGTTAAGCTAATTTCACTAGAAATACCTGCTAGACATGATCTTGGTAGAAACAGCAGCTGGACATGAAATTTGCTAGAAATAGCAGCTACACATGGATTTGCTAGAAATAGCAGCTAAACATGGATTTGCCAGAAATAGCAACGAGACATGAAATTTTGCTAGAAATAGCAGTGAGACTTGGATTTGCTAGAAATAGCAGCTAGACAAGAAATTTGCTAGAAATAGCAGCTACACTTGATTTTGCTAGATATAGCAGCTAGACATGGATTTGCTAGAAATACCATCCATACTTGGATTTGCTAGAAATAGCAGCAAGAATAAATAACAAGAACAAGAAATTAAAATCTATGTAACAAAAGCGGAAGACAAGCTGGATGGCCACCATTTCTCTCATCGCCACCACCATCATCATCATCATCATCATCATCACTATCGATTCCTAATCCACCAGCAGCTGCAGCACCACCACCACCACCACCACCACCACCACCATTGCCTCCATTATCAGTACCATCATCACCATTATCACCACTCAACACAACCACGACCACG
>NC_069003.1:2636836-2638351 GCF_001194135.2 Octopus bimaculoides
AGAGAGAGAGAGAGAGAGAGAGAGAGAGAGAGAGAGAGAGAGAGAGAGAGAGAGAGAGAGAGAGAGAGAGAGAGAGAGAGAGAGAGAGAGAGAATGAGAGTTTGTGTGTGAGAGAGAAAGCGAGTGTAAAGTCTCTAATGTGTCACGGAGGGGAACTTTGTTCTCTGTGCAGCTGGTTTGCAGCAATACGTAAGAGATAAACGAGTGCAGAAGTACTTTCTTCTAGCAACAAGCCCCAACTAATAACTATTCATGGCTTATTCACGATGAATAAGGGCCTTGAAAGGTCCCGGTTTAACTTGATTGAAATTCGCAGATGATCTACGTCCTTAAATTAACACAAATATATAGCATGTAGTTTCCACATCGTATGAAGCTGCCCTCGTGGCCACATCAGAAGACTGCCAGGTATGGCTGAAAAGAGTCCCATTGCCCTGTAAATTATTTTGGGTTTTGGATAAGGTTTAGTGTGTAAATACTGAAAGAAAATGTGACGTGTACTCCCATAAGAATTCAAGTACTGTACCCAACACCTTGTTACTCGCACCAAACGCAGTCTCCAAGATATGCCTGGCTGGAAATGCCTTGTAGTAATTTGTTTCGGCTGTTTACAACCTGCGTTCAAGTCTCGTAGAGATAAACCTCGCCTTTTATCCCTCTAGGGGTCGTTGAAATAAAACACCAACCAGGTACTCGTTAGTCTTCTACTTTGGTTTTTCTCCCCATCAAAACCGCTGGATTTATACCTAAATTAAAACATCTCTCCATCGTCTTGGAGGGTTTCCTAATTGTCTTTCCCCATTTACTCACCGGTTTCAGACAGCTTCACAGGTTTAGTTGCCGTTCGCGAACTGTCCGTTATGTCCGGATCAGAAGAATTTTCAGTAATCCGTGATCTCATCCTTCGCTCCTGCCTGTTCTCAAATTACCTCTGCAACGATATTCTAAGCAAGAATTTTTCCAAGGCCCTCATGAGATTTGAAACGATAAAACTAGAAAAAGGATTTTATTTTTACGCACATGTAATCCACGTTTAACGCGACATATCTATCTATCTATCTATCTATCTATCTATCTATCTATCTATCTATCTATCTATCTATCTATCTATCTATCTATCTATCTGTCTGTCTATCTTTCTCTCTCTCTCTGTCTTCCTATCTAATTATGTATGTGCACATAAACACACATACATAAATAAATACATACAGCAATACAAATACATATATAAATACATAGATACACCTATACAAACATGCATGCACACACACACACGCACACGCTTGTGTATATAATTTACGATTTTAAAGACTAGTTCTATACTTGATATAATTCGAAATTTTATTCAAATTTATTGAACGCTTAAGTAAACTTTTTATATTTTCGTTGTGTTTGAAAATCATTTATCTAACACATACAAACGTACACATAGGCATATATGAATATATATATGAGTATACTTACTTACATATATATATATATATATGTTTACAACGTAGGTATGAATATATATAT
>NC_069003.1:2643004-2643584 GCF_001194135.2 Octopus bimaculoides
ATATATATATATATATATATATATATATATATATGTATGTATAAACACGCATATATTTATATTCATATGAAAATATATGCATGCATATATATACACCCCAACAGACATATATGTATCTGTGCGTAAAATGAACATATACGTAGAGGTACAGGTATGCATACAAACATTTATACATACATACATGCGTACATATATACACGTACACACACACGCGCGCACGCACAAGCACATATATGCGTGAATGCACATGTGTCTGTTCAATAATGGTCGATATAGTCAATAATTTCCTATCATACCCAGATGGACATTATCATGCTCATGAACAATCACTTGTAGGTGCGCATGTATTCTTGAAGGAAATCATTTAACTTTTGATACAGACACCAGTATACACACGTTCCTATATACACAAGTGCGTATACACATGCATAAATATACATTTACACACACACAAATATATATATATAGATGGCAAGATAAATAATTATGCATATATACATATGCATGCATAAAATTTCATATACATATATATGTGTATGTATGTGTGTGTATATATATATATATATATATATATATATAT
>NC_069003.1:2644071-2646249 GCF_001194135.2 Octopus bimaculoides
ATATATATATATATATATATAGATATAGATATATATATATATATAGATATAGATATATTTACATATATATACGTATACGTATACATGTGTATATATACATATATATATACACATGCATATATTTATATATATATGCTTAGATGAGTATATATATACATATGTGTGTGTGTGTGTGTATGTGTGTGTTTCTGTGTGTGCTTATATAGTTATTAAATATATGATAGCTTGAAACGAAGAGCAAGAAATCCCATCCGTCTTATGTTGTGATTACTCCAGCGGATGATGTAATGATGTGAATATTACACCATCATTTCTGTATGTTACAGCAGCGCCACCTTATTGACTATTATAGAAAAAAAAAGGGGAGAGAATAAATCAAGAAGCATAGAGAAAAATGTCTTCACTCAAGTTTAGTTAATAAGAATTTCAAAGCCTAATCTGAAACTGTATCGAAATGAAGTCTTGGTCGAAAATTAAAATGATGGCAGATGTAACTTGTATATTTGTGTGTGTGTGTGTGTTTAAGTGTTTGTGTGTGTGTGTGTTTAAGTGTTTGTGTGTGTGTGTGTGTGTCTGTGTTTGAACAATGGAAGTCGCCTATCATAATCGCAAATAGTGTTAATAAACGGCTGCTCTTATAAGAATTTGTTGGTCTTAAAGTGTTTAAGATGAATTATCGGGTGATTATCGTTATCGGACAAGTGCTTTGTTTTACAACCACGCGGTCTCGGTTTGGTTTCCGTCCCACATCGTAGCACCTTAGGCAAATATTTTCTGCTATTGCCCCGCCCGACCCACGAACGCTTGGTGAATGAATTTGGTCGACGGAAACTGTGTCAATCCCATCCGAGACGATTTTCCTCTCCGACAGACACAACTTTTACATTTTACTCTTTTACTTGTTTCAAACAGACTACGGCCGAGCTGGGGCACCACCCCGAATTATTTTAGTTTAGTCGAATGAATTGATCCCATTATTTAGTCTTTTAAGCCTGATACTTATTCTACAACAAAGACGAGGTCTGAAATTTTGAGCGAAGTGGGTTAGTCGATAACCTCGACTCCCCCCCCACTTTCCTATCTGACTGGTACTTCATGTATTTGACATGACGAACGCAAAGTTGGTCTCGAGGGTATTTGAACTCAGAACTTACGGGGCCTCAAAATAAATAAATAATAATAATTGTCACAAGGCATTGAAAGCATCACATACGCCGAATCATTAATAACAGCAATTAAAAAATCTCTGACAGAGAGCAAGTAACAAATTTCCAAATGACGAAGTAACTACAAAATATTTAAAAGAAATTATGAAAGGGTTGGATAAAAAAAAAACGAAATCATAAACTTAAGAACAATCATTAATAAAGTGAAATTCCTGGAAATGAGGAAAATAAAAGAAGGCGGAGAAAAAAAATCTAACGTTGATTCGCCATTTTCCTAAACGCTTGGCTTCGTTCCAGCTTTCAAACAATTAAATCCTCATCAAAACCCAAATGATTAGTTCTGCCTCTTTAGCACCCTCCCCACCCCCACCAGCTGACCCTAACCGTTTTTTTCATACATTAGGTCATCGACCCCATTACCACATACGGCCATCGTTGCCATCGTCCTTCTCTTCTTCTCCCCCTCCTCCTCCTCCTCCTCCTCTTCTTCTTCTTCCTCCTCCTGTTCGCTATCTTCCTCCTCCCTGTCATTAACGGCTCCATCATCATCATAATCATCATCAAGCACCATGGCTCTTCTCGATCAGGAGTCCGGCCTTAAAAAAAGAAAAAAAATCAACATTAAATGATCACCAATAATTACATCATCATCATCATCATCATCGCCACCATAATCATAAAGATGATGATGGTCATCGTCGTCGTCATCGTCACCGTCAACACTTTCATCATCGTCATCGTCATCGTCATCGTCATCATCATCATCATCATCATCATCATCATCATCAGCAGCAGCAGCAGCAGCAGCAGTAGCAAAAATAGTTGCAGTAACAAAAGCGGTAGTAGCAGCAGTAGCAGCATAACGGCAGCAGCAGCAGCAACAACAAACATTATCATAATTACCATCACGATAATAATAATCATCTCGTCGTCCCTAACACCTCCACCACTACCACCAGCACAACCCCTCTTCACCGTTGCTGCTGCCGCCGCAACTGCAACTACCACCACC
>NC_069003.1:2646330-2647489 GCF_001194135.2 Octopus bimaculoides
CACCACCACCGCTGTCGCTGTTCCCCCATCCTCCCCTGCACAATCATTTGATAACCGATGCTGGTGTGTTTATGTCCTTGCATCGTTGTGGTTCGGTAAAGAGGAGAATAATTCTAGGCTTACAAAGAATAAATTCCTGGGGGGTCGATTTCTTTGACTAAAACCTTCGAAGACGTTACTCCAGTATGGTCGCAGTCAAACGACTGAAACAAGTAAACGAATAAAAGAACTACAAGCGTAAATGAACTAAATTTGCTTCCGCCGAGAATCGAAACTGGGCCTCATTCATTCATTCTGCTTTTATAAACTTTATTTTATGTGGTTGATGTTTTCGCGTCTTTAAAAATAAGAAACACATCAAGGAACTCTTCTCTTGCATTGTACGGAATAGCAATGCGATATCTGGTGGTGGAGGAAGTTTAATGGCGGTGTTGGTGTTGGCGTGGGCGGTGGTGGTAGCGGTGGTGAAGGCGCATGGTGGTGTTGTTGGCGGTGGGAGGGGTGGGGGTGTCGAAGCGTAGCCTCTGTTTGATGAATATCCAATGTACTTGGTCATGAATAATGGATATCAACTTTTCATGTTGTGACGTCCATGGCGCATGCGCGGCGTACATAATGAACAGGTGCGTACGTATATTGTATACTGTATGTGTGTATCATTATATGTTGGATATGATTAACCGTATATATATGTGTGTGTGTGTGTATGTGTGTGTGTGTGTGTGTGTGTGTGCGCGCGCGCGCATATGTAAATATCTATATACATCAATAAATATGTATGTATGTATATATACATGTGTATATAATGTTTGTGCGTGTATGTGCGTGTGTTGTCTTTAATGAAGGCGATTGTGCTTGTGTGCGATGTATATATAATTAGTTGATGCATTTTCATGTAAGTGCCTCAATGTATGTTCGTATAAACGAAATGCGGGCAGATATGCTACCGTTTGATAACATGCACACAACCATACACACACACACACACACACACACATTATTTATATCATATGTATATATGCATAGATATATGTTATATATATTCACATAAATATGTATATATGTATATATATATATATATATGTATGCACACACACACACACACATGCACACACACACACACACACACACACACACACACACACACACACACACACAC
>NC_069003.1:2649217-2649695 GCF_001194135.2 Octopus bimaculoides
ATATATAGGAAAAACTTACTGTTTATAAAAGTCGGGATACGTGTCGTTCAGTTGCACAGTAAATGAAAACTGCATCGAATACACAACGCTAGCTAAACAACGTACACGTATAACAGGCACGGAAGGACTCTAATTCTTCATCAGTTATCGACCGAATGGTAATATTCGGTTTCATGCCTTTAATGACAATATTGAGAACTTCGCATATCTGCGACACACGCAAAATTTGCGGAGAATTAGGGTTTCGATCGAACGAAACGATACAGAGTGGACGCAGAAAAGTAAGCGCTAAAACGTTAAATACGGAAATCGCTTGCATATCTATAAAAGCAACGCCTACACACATTTTGTGAAATCTCTTCCCAATGGTTAGTATCTTTCTATTTTCTAAAATGGTACATTTCTCGATCTTAACTCTTTGAGAAAAAATCTCTCGAAATATGTGTGTATATATATATATATATATATATATATATAT
>NC_069003.1:2650271-2653858 GCF_001194135.2 Octopus bimaculoides
ATATATATATATATATATATATACATACATACATATATACATACATATATATACATATATATGTGTGAGTGTGTGTGTGTTATTTACGTGGATAGGAAATGTATTTAATGAATGTGAATGACTGTATGTTTATGTAGTACACATCATGTGATCAGCTTCTGTGCTTTGAAGCATCTATTTAAATGAGAGCTGTTATGGCGAAAAGCGCGCTGATATTTGTTGCATGGCCACAGTCCAATGACTAAAACAAATAAAAGATATTAAATATATGTATATATGGAGGTGCAATGGCCCAGTGGTTAGGGCAGTGGACTCGCGGTCGGAGGATCGCGGTTTTGATTGCCAGACCGGGCGTTGTGCGTGTGTGTTTATTGAGCGAAAACACCTAAAGCTCCACGAGGCTCCGGCAGGGAGTGGTGGCGACCCCTGTTGTACTCTTTCGCCCCAACTTTCTCGCACTCTTTCTCCCTGTTTTTTTTTTTTAGTAAAGCTGCGATGGACTGGCGTGCCGTCCATCTGGGGAGGGGAACACATCCGCCACAGAAACCGGGAAACCGGGCCCATGAGCCTGGGTTTATTACTTGATATGTGTGCGCATGCGTATATACTTATCTATGAGGAACTATTATATATATTGCTATGAAAGTACAGACACATACATTCGTACATACATACACACATACATACATACATACATACATACATACAAATAGACATACCCACGCAAACACACGCCTACGCGCGCGCATAATTATATCAATGCGTACGCTGGCTTTCACATGTGTTTGTTTGTAAGCGTGTGTGTGTGTGCGTGCGTTTGTATGTATGTGTAAATGCAATAATATTTTCCTTTGTAATTGTATGTATTAGCTATACCAATAAAGCATATATTTTATAGGATTTTGTTCGTATATTGGATTTAAAAATGAACATAATCCAGCCACACAACCATCAACAGCGAACAACAATTGAATAAAATATATTGGCTTATCGAATTGCTGCTATAGCAAATTTTATGCACTGCAAATTTTAACCAAATCTTGCCTACAGACGATAGATATCTGACAAAAGAACTCAGTGAGTACCCATGCAACAAGATTTACCACCATAATTTCGTCATATTTCAATAGCATTTCGCTTCACAATCTTCTATAGTTTCAAACTTCAAATAATTCGGTTGGGTTTTCGATTCTTAGTATTCTTGAAAAAGGGTACTTTCACTCGAAATATCGGATTAATAAGTGTTTTTCTGCCCAAAGCTTCATCTTTGCTCATCTTTATATTTAATAATTCCGCAAATTAATTTGATGATTCCGCAAATATCGGTTTCCAATTTTAGTACAAGGCCAATAGTTTCGTGGGTGGGGGTAAGTCGACTGCATCGATTCCAGTGTCCAACTGGTACATGTTTCATCAACCCCAAAAATATGAAAGGCAACGTTGACCTCGGCGGAATTTGAACTTAGGATGTAATGACGGACAAAGTGCTGCTAATCAGTTTGCTCTGCGTGCTAACGATTCTGTCGGCTCACCACTTTATAAACTCACAAACATTCTTTCCTACTTTAGGCACATGGGCCATAAGTTTTGGGGAGGGGTGTCCAGTCAATTAGATCGGCCCAGTACGCAACTGGTTCTTAATTTACCGACCCCGAAACAATGAAAGGCAAAGTAGACCTCGGCGGAATTTGAATTCAGAACGTAACGGCAGAAGAAATACCGCTAAGCATTTCGCCAGGCATGCTAACGTTTCTGCCAGCTCACCGCTTTGCTTTGTGAAAATATTAGCAATGATTATAACCAACGATTAATTTAGTTTTAAAGAATCCCTAATGACTCCAAAATTCGTAAATATATTTACTAAATATATTTGAAAATATAACAAGAAATAAAAAGGTAAAAGTATATTTTTATAGGCGCCGGTTTGGCTGTGTGGTAAGTAGGTTGCTTCCCAACCAAGTGGGTCTGGGTTCAGTCCCGCTGTCGATCCCAGTACACAACTGGTACTTATTTTATCGACTCCGGAAGGTTGAAAGGAAAAATAGGCCTCGGTGGGATGTGATTTCAGAAAGTAAAGACGGACGAATTTCCGCTAAGTATTTTGGCTTGTGTGCTAACGATTCTGCCAGCTCGCAGCCTTGGCTAACATAATAAATTAACAGAATAATTGATACAATGAAGTAGCTCACAAGGGACTGTATTAGTCTGACCTCCGACCGCTTACAGTAATTTCTCGAGTAAATTATAATCATAGTCACAATTTATTTTCTACTGTCGTCACCTCTTTTTTTAATTTTATCCGATTCCCTTTGCAGAGCGATCCCTCACTTGCTTCATATCACACGCTGCATCTCACATTTGATCTTCTTCTTCTCTCTCTGTTTCGCACTCTGACACTCTCCGTCTTTCACTGTCTCTCCCTATCTTCATATCGACACTTCTATATTTCTGTTTGATTCCTCTCTCTCTCAGAAGTACAATCTCTATCACTGTTGCTCTCATTTGCACACTCTGTTTGTCTTCTTTCTTCCCATTCTCTTTCATTCACTCACATCCTCCATCTTGTCTCTCTGTCTCTGTCTGTCTGTCTGTTTCTCTCTCTCTCTCTCTCTCTCTCTCTCTCTCTCTCTCTCAATCACTACACCATCTTTCTCCCAATCACGATCTTTCTGCTTTCGCCCTTTCCACCCTCGATTTCCACCCTCCTCCCCTCACAACCGGTAATCTCTCCTCCCATCCTCTGATTCGTCCTCTACCCATCCACCCTCTCTCTTACCCATTCAATTCTCTCATCTCCTCTCATTCATCTCTTTTCTTCTACCCTGCCTATCTACCCTGCCTATCTATCATCCACCTTCCCAATCTTTCAGTTTTTCCATCTAACATCTTCTCCATCCGCTCTCCCCATCTCTACTCCCAATCTACCCGTATTCCACCCCGTTATCCATTATCTCAAATAACTCTATCTTGCATACAAAGATGGATAATGCAATCATAACATTCTGACTTTTCCGACTTTCATAAATCAGTTTTAGTTGTATGTATGTATGTATGTATGTATGTTGTGAAGGCACGTGGCTTAGTGGTTAGGGTGTTTGGCTCAAAATCGTAAGGTTGTGAGTTCGATTCCTGGCAGCGCACTGTGTCCTCGAGCAAGACACTTTATTTCACGTTGCCCCAGTCCACTCAGCTGGCAAAAATGAGTTGTACCTGTATTTCAAAGGACCAGACTTGTCCCATTCTGTGTCAAGCTGAATCTCCTCGAGAACTACGTTAACGGTACATGTGTCTGTGGAGTACTCATTTGCCAAAATATGTATATAATACAAACTTACAAATACACACATGCACGCACACACGTGCTCATATGTACAAGCATATATACGTACATACACTGGGTAAAAGAAAATACAGGAGGATCAGTTAATTATGATTTTATTCAACATATTCCCTTCTCAAATTCGCACACTTATTGCAGAGGTCCTTCAGTTTTTCTCAGCCTTGTAAAAGACGCCAGAAGCTTGGGCCTCCAGCCAGACCTTTAGCGACGCCCTCAGAGCCAGGAACTTTTCCTGGTGTATACACAC
>NC_069003.1:2655135-2658242 GCF_001194135.2 Octopus bimaculoides
TATATATATATATATTAGGTTGGTGCATAATTATTGCGGTTTTTTTTTTTTCAATAAATTTTATTCAACAAAATATTCAAAGAAAACGCCAATTTAAACAAAACGCCGAGCAGAAATTGAAGTAGATGGTGAATATGCTTCGATATAATCATTTAAAGATGTTTTTGTTAAAAGTTGGTATTGTTTTTGTTGAATCAAATTTATTGCAAAAAAAAAAAGCCGCAAGAATTATGCACCAACCTAATACACACACATACACACACACACACACACACACATATATGCAATAACGTAAAACATACATGCATATACACACGTACACATACATACATGTGTATATCAATGTACATTTACACATTGGTATTTCTGTCTGTTACTCATTTTCAGCGAAAATCTTAGCGATGTTGTGTTGTTAAACGTGGTGAAGTCTATAACAGAACAAAGATTAAAGATTGCTAAATTTTATTTTGAAAACAGCCTGACTTTTATTCCACCTTGTTTGTCGAATAAATCATTAGAAAATGTGTGAAACTTTCATCTTTTCAATTGTAATCTGCCAAACGTGTGATATATTCATCTATTCATGCACACAAACATGACATTTTCATAGCTTAAGCAGACGTAAGCAAGGACGGTAGCTGTTGTTAAACGGTGCATCAATGTTGATTAATATTTGTACGCTTTTAAAATGGTTTCTCCGTCTCCCATCCAAAATCTATTATGTGGGAAATAGAATATTTTAGGCAGTTTTAACTGCGCTTTCTTTTGTAAATAATGAAGTGTCTGCAAGAGCTTACTTATTCATATCGTTTGTACAAAATTGAAAGCAGTCTGTAATAGAATGTGATATTCCAGAATGAGATAGAGACAGAATGTTCTGGATCTATCACTATGGACGGAAATGTGTTCTATAATGGACCAATTGATTTTATAATTGGAATTATCATTTGTTAATTTCCAGATATATTTGTAGAGTAATGTGGTGAGTTGCTGTTCTGAGTGTCTGAACGCACACATAAGATGCGCGACACCTTGTTTAAGGGGATTTTCAGTAAGTTCTACTCAGTTTCTTGTTTCAATGTTATGTGCAAGGAAGACATTAATCCTGATAACTGACACCTTAGGAAGGGACATATCATTAATAGGGCAGGTATAAGAAGTGCTGTAATTACATAAAAAAAGATTTTTTATGTTCATCTCTAATCATGAGAAGATATAGAGGAGGAGCATCATAGCCATGTGTTGAGATGAATTCTTTAGGGTTTGGATAATTCACCTTTGGAGGCATGGGTGTTTCGTTCAATATCTTTAAATAAACCTTATTCAGGGACCTTTTGAGCGGGATGGGCTACTTGACCCGATGAAAATTCTAACTGGGTTCCACGAGTAACGCCATGCGCTGTTTATCTCGATATCAGATGACGATGTCACGCACATATGGTTGTGATGCATGTACCTGGTGTATCCTTTTCAGACGGGTGGTCATGATGGGTATACTGGGCTTCGTATATTCTACCCCAGTGTCAATTTGATGGCATGCACTGTCTCTCACACAATACTACTACTATTACTACTGATAATAATAATAATAATAATAATAATAATAATAATAATAATAATAATAATAATAATAATAATAGTAAAGTGGTAGTAGTACCAATAATTGTCGGAATTGAAACCGCGATCGTATGAACAACATCCTAACCATTAGGCCAAGCACCATCCCTAATGGCTAATATTAGTAACTTAATAATTTAACAAAAACGCGCCGCCGCAACAATGTCCATTCTTAGCTGATATATCGATATACTGATTGACTTTTACGCACTACCCGTTTCATCGTGGCTATAGCATTAAGTTTCGCTGTCTTCGAGAAAGCCTTCGCTTTTATTCAAGGTCAGAAAAAGATAACTGAGATAGATTAATGAGATCGAAGTTATGTTAAACCCACGTTCCCCTGCGTTCCTGCTTTGCTGAAACGGATCGATAAGATTTAATTTACTAACATCTGTCGGATGAAAAAAAAAATTGAATCCGTTGATATGAGAAGATTCGGTTTAGAAGGGTTGTAGAAGAAAACCCAATACTTTTAGTGAGATAAAGATCTGTATTCGGGTGGGCAAGGTTATAACATTTCACCCGAATCATATCCATTATTACAGTACTTGGAATTAACTTTCTGTCGAAAAGAAGTTTGGTTGTGGCATTGAGAACAGAATGATGTTAGGCAGTAGTTGGTAGGTGGTAGGTGTTAGCGGTTAAGGTAGTGGTGATCGTAATGACAAAAATGATAACGATGCCTATTGTTGTTGTTACTGAAACCAACTTTAACATTTTATGACTTTTATAGAGTGGGGAAGTAAGCGTGCATAATATCGTTTCGAGGCCTCCAAGGCTGAAGGTGGAAAAAAATTCTTTAACCGGAGATCTATCATAAAATTCTAGCAAAAGAATGGATTCTGTTAAAGTCATTCACATGCCAGGTGGTTTTGCAAAAACTGAGTGGAGTATTAAGTTTTTCATCCCAAACCGAGGACAGTCTCTTTCTTCACGCCTTCCTCACAGTTTCTATGTACCAATGGCAGAAAACATTTGTCCAAAGGTCCGTGCAGCAGAATAGAACTCAAAATAACCTAGTTGTAAAGCGAATGCCTTAACTACAGAGCCTTATCTATATCTTATTTTAAACACTTGGACATAATCATTCTGTTTTTCCACAGCGACAGTGCACCCAGGCACTGACCTTCAGATGGTAAATGAATAATAAGCAAAGAAAAATTTGCAATATAAGGAGTTATCACGCAAGCATTCAACATGTGATGGCAAACTGAAGATTCAATTTGATGACACGGCAAGAGAGACTATTTCCACCAATAAAAGTTTCCACACACACACACACACACACACACACACACACACACACACATATATATATACACCTGTCTCCCTGTCTGTCTGTTTCTTTGTCTGTCGGTTGGTCGATTTATATGTAAGTCTGTCTGCTTGTTAGTCTGTCTGTCTGTCTCTCTGTCTGTCTATCTATCTATCTATCTATCTATCTATCTATCTATCTATCTATCTCTGTGCAATATTATATGTATTCAAGG
>NC_069003.1:2658252-2663330 GCF_001194135.2 Octopus bimaculoides
AGTCTGTCTGTCTGTCTCTCTGTCTGTCTATCTATCTATCTATCTATCTATCTATCTATCTATCTATCTATCTCTGTGCAATATTATATGTATTCAAGGGCATCTCTGAGTCTCTATATGTATCTAAACATTCCTACCTGTACATTTACGCGTCCATGCACGCGTGTCTGCCTGTCTTCGTGCCTGCATCCGCGTGTACATGTTTTACACCTGTTTATACGCTCGTATATTTAAGCATGATTGCAAGTCTGTGTACAGGTATGTGTGTATCTATCTCTTTATCGATGTACATCTGAGTGTGTGTGTGTGCGTGCGCTTCGTTTCTATATTTGTGTGTATGTGAATCTATATATATATGTTTGTATACTTGTGTATGTGTTTATGTGAGTATTTGAATGTGAGTGATAATCTGTGTGGAAATCTGTATTTCTCATCTTTATTTCGGATTATTTCTTTGCGTGTTTGTCAATGTAAATGGGTGTGTGTGTGTATGTGTGAGTGTGTGTGTGTGTGTATGTGTGTGTGTGTGTGTGTGTGTGTATGTGTTTGTGTGTGCGTATTCTTCCTCTTATTATTATTTATTTCCTTATTTCAGTCGTTGAGTTTCTGTGAATGCACAGGAATATTTTGTGTGCGCACGTACATCAATTTATATGCATACATAATCACATCAATCAGTACGCACGCACACACACACACACATACACACATATACATAGATTCATATATTTGTATATATGTAATATACTTATATATACACGCACATAATACATTTGTATATATGTATATGTATGTATATCCATGAATGCTTGTGTTTGTTTCTTGTTTGTTTGTTTGTTTATTTGCTTGTTTGTTTGTTTGTGTGTGTGTGCATGTGTGTGTATGAGGGTGTGTATTACTCTATATTTCAGTTTATTTAATTATTTGCTCGTTCGCGTGATTACGAATGCACAACACATGTGTGTGTGTGTTCTTATATGTGCGTGTTTTTGTCTGAGTATGTATATATACGTGTATACACACATATAAGTATGTAGCTACGCATGCATGTCTGTATGTATGTATAGTTGTGAAAGTACGTTATGGATGTGTGCGCATGTCTGTGTTTGTGCATACACACTCAGGCCCACACACATACACATATATATATGTACATACAGATATATAAATATAATATATATACACAGTTTTGTATATATACGTGTGTGCGTGCGTGTGTGTGTGTGAGTGTGTGTGCGTGTACATGTTTATCTTGTGTTTGTTAATAACTTGATATCTAAAAACTGAAGGAAATTGCTTGAAATAACAACACCAACGTTTCACCAATAACATTGTCTGATCAGGCGGAAATTGGAAATTTCTTCAATTCGATCCCAGAATAACTTTCTAAAATGAAATAAAAAGAAGAAAAAACAAAGAAACAAACCAAAAAATAAAGCAAAAAGATTATTAAAAAAAAAAAATTTAGAATTAATCCTCCCACAACAACGACATCAACAACAACATCGAAAGTAAAAGAAACAGCGGAAGCAACAAGACCGAGCTTAGGAAAAGGACGTCTACGTGATCGCCTGGCTCGCTAGATATAGCAACCAATACATCCGCAGATCTCACCCTCTTATTTTTAAACATTTACCGCTTTCGGTCTCCTGAACGGCGCACAAACGTCATGGTTTCGTTGCCAACTGCTCATTGCAAAGAGCCGATAGGTTAATGGAAGTTTCATATTCGTTTCATCTTTCTGGGAGAATTTTCATTTAGATTATAGAAAAATCTTTCTTAAAAGTAACACAATTACTAAAGAGTGTAAAGCACAAATCAGCTGAGGAAGGAGGTATAATGAAATAATCCTTTCTACTATAATGAGATAATCGTTTCTACTATAATGAGATAATCCTTTCTATTAAGGCCTGAAATTTGGGGAAAGAGACTAGTCGATTATATCGACCCCAGTGTTCTTAATTTATCGACCCCGAAAGGATGAAAGGCAAAGTCGACCTCGACGGAATTTGAACTCAGAACATAAAGGACAAAATACCGCACAGCATTTTGCCCCGGCGTGCTAACCATCCTGCCAGCTCGCTGCGGTATAATGAGATAATGAGACCTCCCCACATAACTGCCGACGTAACGTAAGCGATTTTTCGTTTGTGACATTGTAGTTAGTTTTCAATATCTTTTTATTAGCAACAGTTATTCTGCCTGGCGAACTTACGCTGATTCAGCTCCTTCGCCGACATCTGTGATTTGCAGAGATGTGCGTCGGATATTCTCTACCGTGATGTCCGCTGTTGTACAGCAGAAATCAGGCAGTAATATGCGACGTTCATTTTGATATCCCTTCATCTAAGGATATTATTACCCGGATGACAGTCTAGTCAATCATTACTCGTTGACATGAATCTGCTCCTACCAGCTAGGAAGACATTCCAACGATATTCGGTTTCCCATTCGCATTACGGTCGAGTTAAACACAGGGCAATTTGTTTTTGATACGTTTAAAAACAAAGAAAACGCCTCTTTTATGTCAACAAATCATGCCATTGGCCAATTTGAGCTAATTCCCTTAGCCAAATTTATGCCTGAATGAGTTCTCTTTTGCTTTATGTAAAAAAAAAACTGTCCACGAATCAGCAGGTATGGTTATATTATAATATGCTAATGAGGTCTAATGGGCGGAAATATATCCATAGTTGTCTTTTAGTCGTACATAAAGTTGAGAAAGTTATTGTTCTCCCCTGAATCATGTAAATTAACTCGATTAATTTATTCTTAATTTATTCAAATTTATTCTAGTTTATTGTCCTCCTTCTCTTTGAGAGTCGCAGGCAATTGCTCTTAGATTTATTTTTTTGTCTTCTTTCTCCAATTCAGATGGAAATTACCATAAATTAAAAATGTATTGTTAATGGCATTAAGTACATCGTTCTTTTGAAAAAATAACATTGATTCTTTGCAGAGGAACAATTCACAGCTTGAAAACAACAAGTCTAGTTTATATTACTGCTATTGTTTTTGATGATCTTGTTGTTGTTATTATCCGATCGAACAAGTTCCCGATCATCCCGTGCTTTACTTTGGAGTAGTGATTCTCAGCCATTTTTTTTGCCTATAAACCCCTTTGATTCGTATACAACTCAGATGGACCCTATCCCCCATCCCCCACCATTGCCATAGCATATTTTTTAAAAAGAATTGCATTATATATTTATATTCAAATATTATTATTCCTTTATGGACTGGTTGGAGCAGGAGGATACACGTGGATGGAAAGGGTCGCTGGAGAGGCCACAGATGTGTGACGAAAGATTTCCAGGCAATGGGTGTAAGACAAAATAAGAACAATAATAAACGAGTGAATAAATGCTGCGAGCTGGCAGAATCGGTAGCATGCCGAGCGAAATGCTTGGCGGTATTTCGTCTGTCTTTACGTTTTGAGTTCATATTCCGCCGATGTCGACTTTGCCTTTCATCCTTTCAGGTTCGATAAATTAAGTATCACTTGCGTACTGGGGTCGAACTAATCGACTGGCCCCCTCCTCAAAAATTTCGAGCCTTTTGCCTAGAGTAGAAAAGGATAAACGAGTGAAGAACGAATACGTAGTGCATGTGTTTATTTGACAAAAAAAAAAAAAAAAAAAAAAAATCCCGAAATATAACAATATTCTTTTATTCTTTTATTAGCCGCATAGTTTCATGACAAGTTTGTCGGCAGCCGATTTGGCAAACCTTCTATCGAATTTGCTACATGGAAGTGTTCGACGGAGCACAACATGACGGTAGATAGAAGTAAAAAAAAAAACTGTCGAAATAGTGGTACAGGATGCCATCGTACATTCACGTACTGAAAGCAGACACCAAGGATGCAATGTTAGAGTTACAGGAGATTCGAAGGCTGAAGAACTGCGATGATAGAACTTGCAGACTTATTTCTTCACACAAATAAAATTCACAAACGAATAGCCTCGAGTTTGATGAAGGTCCCTTGAAAATATTCCCTCAAAACGAGGAAACGCAAAATGAATGAGTGAATCAGTGAGTGAGAGAGAAAGAGTGTGAGTGTTTGTGTCAGAAGGAGAGGAAGAGAGGGAGAGATATAGCGAAAAATGGACAGAGAGAGACACACGGACAGAGCAAAAGTGAGATGTACCATAAAAATGTTGTCACTTATTCCACTGTACATAGTCCATCTAGCCGTAACAAGAGACCAAGGGGATGTGAAAATGATTGTTGCTATAAAGATCGTTGGGAATATGGTACAACAAAGGCTATGTGTTTCCACAGATTTCGACAGACTCTACTGATTGATCTAAACACACATACACACAAACACACACACACTCACACATACGCACACATGAACAGTGATATACACAAAATTATGGTTTAGAATAGACGAAACCTGTGATAAACAGAGAAAAAAACCTCCCAAACTAATACGTATTCCCTGGGGCAGGCTAGGCTCTCAATCACTTAACGCCTGGAAAAATATACCTAGGAAAGGCAATGATATAAATAATAATGATAATAATAATAATAATAATAATAATGATAATAATAATAATAATAATAATAATAATAATAATAATAATAATAATAATAATAATAAAGTGAAACGAATCAAAGCAAAAAATAAACAAACAAGAGAAAAAGAAAAAAAAACCTACAGCAACCTTCCATAACCTTCCATGATAAAATAATAATATAGAAAAACTACTGATAGATAAAATGAGACATAGATAATATCAAAAAGGAAATAATAATAATTCATACATTTGCACATACATACATACATATATATGTATGTATGTATGTATATATATACATATGTATGTATAAATATGTATGTATATATGGATGTATATATGTATATATATATATATGTATATATATGTATATATATATATGTATGTATATATACACATATATATCTATATACATACAGACACCTATATATAAAAACAAATATATATTTATATATACGTACATTTATATATATATATATGGAAATATAAAATTTGTTTATATATATATATATATGTATATATATATATATATATATATATATATATATATAT
>NC_069003.1:2663535-2664422 GCF_001194135.2 Octopus bimaculoides
CACACCTTCCACCGCTGATAAAAAAAAGTTAGAAACTATTTTTCTGATAAATACCAAAACCTACACTCGGATATACAAATGCATCGACACGTGCACACGAATACACAGTTATATGCACAAACGCATGCACACACACACATACACATACGCACACATTCACATTCAAATTTACGCATTTGCAAAAGCACGTACTCATATAAGCACACACACACACACACACACACACACATTGTTACACATACATCTGCACAGAATTATTCTGAAGCTAGCGTACAAGTTTGCGCACGCGCAGATTCAAATATTCACACACAGAGATTAACACCTTCCCATACATAAATGCATACAGGCATACGTACATATATACACACAATTTTCACACCAAACTCATGCATATTACATAGAGAGAGTCATACTTATGTTAACACACTCTCACACACAAATACACAAAAATAGCTTCACACAGTCACACACACACAAGCACGCGCGTGCGCGCAATTGACATCCATAGACTACAAAAAATAGATGTAATATGTAATATATTTACATGTGTGTATGTATATATATCTATACACACACACATATATATATAAATACATACAAACATACATACTTGCATACATCTATCCATCCATACATACTTACATACGGTGTGTGTATATACACACATAGACAAACACATACATACACACATAAATATGAATATATATATGCATATATATATATATGCATCTATGTGTATACACATATATATATATATATATATATATATATTCATATATATATATATATATAAATATATATATACACATATATATACATATATATGTATATATGTATATATATAGATATAAGTATGTGTATATATATATATATATATACATATACAT
>NC_069003.1:2675636-2676258 GCF_001194135.2 Octopus bimaculoides
TATATATATATATATATATATATATGTATATGTATGTATTTCGCTTCTTTTCCACGCTAGATCTTTTTCTCATGTTACTCTTTACGTTTTACTCCAAAAAAGATGTTTTTTAATAAAACTTCATGTGTGCGTACTTCACCAATTTTTTTTCTTCTACTTCATTCTATTAAAATCCTTTTTCTTTCCATTTTTTTTTTGTGATGGAATTTGTAGTTTTTTTTCCTCTGGTTCGCACCATCCCCTTTCCCTGTATTCCCCCTATTTTCTCACTACCTTTCTCTTTCCCACCTCTTACTTCTCCCCCTTCTCACTCTCTCACTTTCTCCTCACTCCTCTTCCTCACCCTCTCACCGCTACTCTCTCCACCGACTTCTTCCACTCCGCCTACGTCGACTCCTTCACTTTCCTTTGGTTCATCGATTACACCCAACCTATGCACATTAAATTTACTTTTAGCCTTTCGACAAATCGATTTCGCTTCCATTTGAAGTCAGCTACTGTTTGAAAAGTAGAATACAAAACATTTTCTGTCGTTATATATATGCATAAACATACATACATACATATACATATATACATATATATATATATATATATATATATATATATATATATATATATA
>NC_069003.1:2678363-2682679 GCF_001194135.2 Octopus bimaculoides
ATATGCCGGGTGTGTATATTCATACACACCCATATGTATGCACACATATAGATTATCTACATCTGCATTTATGTACATACATATACATATACATAATACATATATACATACACACACACGCACACACACACACACACACACACACACACATATATATATATATATATATATATATATAAATCGTAAACCACTTTACCTGTAGATATAGATGTACACACACAAACACCTATACATACATACATACTTACAACAAGGGTAGTATGGAAGAAATGCTGAAATAATCATAACTTTTTTTTCTTTTTTTTTATCAATAGAAGTATATCGTTCAAACTGTATATCTTAGTAAAATAACTCATGTTGCCTAGTAACTGTTGTTCTATAGTAAGTTTTGGTGTATAGAAACTCTTGTTTTTGTTCTTTGCAGACAAATAATAGGTTTCAAACAAGCAACATGCAGTCAAAGGAGAAGTAACAGGGTGTCTGACATTCCCTGGAGGCAGTGGGTTTTTTACGGAGATAGCATAAGTGACAACAATAATGTGTACAGAGTGATAAGGTTTAAAGAAAGGGAAACCAGCATTGAAATGAAATCACCAGGACAAATCACGTTAACGGTGTCTGTTGATTATGTATTGTCAGTTTATGGTCGAAATGATTCACGCGGACAGACGAGTCACCACCCAGGAGGGAGCTTGCCGCACGACTGCAGTGTGGTCTCAATGCTCTTCAGAAAATTCAAATTCTGCCGAAGTCGACTTTGCCTTTCATCCTTTCGGAGTGGATTAAATAAGTACCAGTAATGCACTGGGGTCGATGTAATCGACTTAATCCCTTTGTGTCTCCTTGCAGAGACGTTGAGCATACTTCGGCAAGCTTACGGCACCGAGACAATGGGTCGTACGCAATGTTTCGAGTGGCACGGGGGCTTCAAAGCCGGAAGAACGTCCCTGAAAGACCTGCCACGAGAGTCACACACGGAAATGTAGTATTGTGCATCGAGAATTCGCCCCCCCCCCGGGCCAAACCGTCAATCGAGAGTTCTATTACGGCGTTTCGAAGCGTTTAAAAGAGGACATTCGGTGAAAGAGCCCGAATCTGTGGAGCACAAAGAATTGGGTTTTCCACTGAACTCTCCTCGCTTGTGAGTTTCTCACCAAAACCACCAATATGGCATCGCTCCACACCCACCCTATTCACCAGATTTAGTACCTGCGAACTTCCATCTCTTCCTCCAAGTTGAAAATGCAGCTCAAAGGTCGCCATTTTAACACCGTTGTCGAGAACCATAGCGAACCGCAGGTCTTCGACTCGTTTACGGAAAATGACTTCCAGGCCGGATTCCAAAAGTGGCAAGAACACCGGAACCGGTCTATTGCTGCGCAAGGTGACTATTTCGAAGGTGATGACGTTGAAACATATGTAAATAAATTTTTCTTTTTATTAAACATAACTAGTGCAGAAACCTTTTGATATCAACTCGTATCGCTTGTAATGGAGACAATATTACTTAACGTCTTTTTATTGAGGAAGTGTTATATTGCCAACACGTGCAATTTCGAAAACCTACGACCAAACTGTAAGTCTATGCGAAAATCAAAAAAGAAATGCTTTTAGCACTTTGCACTCTCTTTCATATTTATGTATTTCTGCGTATATCAATTGTACTTTAATTTCCTCTCCACCCGTGCGTGTGTGTGTGCGTGTATGTGTGTGTATGTGTGTGTGTGTGTGTATGTATGTATTACGTATGTATGTCATTATTCAGTATTATTTCAAGATATCTTGCCAATAGAGAAAGAGCCAGTTTCTAATCTAGATTCAAGACTCCTTCATTGGAATTTCATCAACAACAGGGTATTTTTGCATGTATGTATGTATGTATGTATGTATCTATCTATCTATCTATAAGCACATATATATTATATGTAATTATACGTATATTTATTTTTTACTATGCTTATCTGCTTGTCTTTATTCATCTTTCTCTGTCTGATCCCCTGTGTACACACGCACACACAGACACACACACGCACACACGCACACATACCCAGCCCTCGTATTTCTTTTAAATCCCACAAAGTCGTCAACAAGGTTATTCTCGCAAAACTTTTATAACAAAACTTTAAACAAAACCCCCGCTACTAAAAACAAAACAAAAAGAACAACAAAATAAATAAAAATCTTCAACTTCTAAGTAAAATCTGCAGAATTAGAATTAGAACCATTAACGAATTTTTCTGGGACGGCAGCAACGAACAGAGAAGACGAAAGAACGAAAACTCTCATTATATAACCATGAAATATGTCCTCATCTGCTGCCTGATCGAACATCTTTGGTTTCCGGCATTTTCTTCTTTTAACTTTGTATCCATGACCTGGGTGTCGTTCATATGCAAAATTGAATATGCAAATCGACTTCAGGCAAAGTCGATTTGCATATTCAGATGCTGATCTTCTGACCTCCTTTTGAGTATAACGCCTGAAAGTAGTTTTCTCTCAACGTCCACCTCCTCATTCATCCTATCAACCTAACAACCTCATAAATTTTAGAAACTCTCCAACGCTTGACCTCTGTCCACTTACCTACATCGTGCCTTTGGTTTTCTTCTTTTTCTTCATTTTTATATTTGTGTAACATTTTTCGTCTAATATTTATATTTTCGCAGTTCTGTGTCTGGGTTATAAATATTACATTTCCACAAATTCTCTAACTCCTCCCATCCTTGCCACTTTTATTCTTTGCCATCGGCATCTACTTCCATGCCCACCATCCCGATACATACAGCAACTACTCACTGAGACGTTGGTAGACAGGTTGCTCTCATATAATTTTTCTATATGTTTGTGTTAGTGTTTTTTTTACACAGTTTTATGTTTGCTTTTCGTTTTGGCTTCATGCATTTTATGTATTTGCTTTCAGTCGTCGTCGCCATCGTCACCATCATCTTCATCGACATTACTACTATTTCCTCCTTCCTATAATCCGACGAGTTGGCAGAAACGTTAGCACGCCGGGCGAAATGGTTTGCGGTATTTCGTTCTGAGTTCAAATTCTACCGAGGTTGACTTTGCCTTTAGTCTTTCGGCGACGATAAATCAAATACCAGTTGAACATTGGGGTTGATGCAATCGAGTAATTCTGTTCGTGAGGTTAGCTGCAATATGTTACCACAAACTCAATTCATTATGTCGCCACTAGTTCCATGCAGTAATGACTGCAACACATGCAGTGTTACAACACAAACTCGAATATGCAGATATGCAAATTATTTGTTGCGTCATTTCACTTACCTTTCTAATAAACAATCCACACACAAAAAAACATTAATTGCTGATTACAATACAAACTAATCAAGAAGAATAGGTTTGACAAACGAAAGTTTTACATTAAAATGCGTAAAAAACAGAGGGGCTTTCCCTATACTTAAAACACTCTGAATTTCTTGATATGGCTGAAGAGTAGTATAAGATGTTCTCACATGTTAGCAGAATAGAACCCGACCTGAGGTCATAATGATGTCATATGATCGAAGCGTGTCCCGAATTGAACTTGGTCGTTCAGATGGAAGGGAATCTACAGGAGAAAAATTTCTCCATCAAAGCGAGCCAATCCAGCGTCGGCATATCAGAAAAAGAGCTCCTTCTTGCGAGAAGAGTTCCTTTTTAATTCATACAACATGCAATGTCTGTAATGGGTCTGATCTCAACTCACTTTAAAGGGGTAAAATCGATTTTGCTCATAAAACCTTTCGGTTGGACTTCTTTTAGGAATCACTGGTGTAGTGGTGGAGTAATAAGCTAATCTATAATCTATTCTGCAAGCGCAGTGTTCGAACGCCATATTTTTTTCTCTACTTTAAATATACATCATAAATATTCTATTAAATACATCCAGAATATCTGTGTGTTTGTTCTAGTCACGAGTTCGGTCTTCTCTAATGAAATATCAATGTCAATTGGAAAGTAATTAGCCAAGAAACACGAAATGAAGAAAAAAAGTTAATTAGAAACGAAGATTAAAAACGAGACCTGAAAGTAGTTTTCTCTCAACGTCCACCTCCTCATTCATCCTATCAACCTAACAACCTCATAAATTTTAGAAACTCTCCAACGCTTGACCTCTGTCCACTTACCTACATCGTGCCTTTGGTTTTCTTCTTTTTCTTCATTTTTATATTTGTGTAACATTTTTCGTCTAATATTTATATTTTCGCAGTTCTGTGTCTGGGTTATAAATATTACATTTCCACAAATTCTCTAACTCCTCCCATCCTTGCCACTTTTATTCTTTGCCATCGGCATCTACTTCCATGCCC
>NC_069003.1:2684453-2685537 GCF_001194135.2 Octopus bimaculoides
ATATATATATATATATATACGTCTATGTATGTATGTATGTATATATATATATAAAAACACACACACACATTAATTAAATAAATTCTGCTAAACAGAACGACAACAAGAAAATCAGTCTAACAATCCGCGGTTAAAACAATAGGCAGAAAACATTCAATGGCCGATTTACTCCCTCGATGAAATAACAAATATATTAATGACTACAGCATAGCAACAATAACACCAACCATAATAATAGTAATGACAATAATAACAACAATAATAATGGTAATGATGATAATAATAACAACAGTAATTATAGCGACAACAATAATGATAATAATAATAATAATATGAACAACGACCATGTGAACAGTGAATCTAAATATATAATAAAAACGGTACCAATAAAATAATAGAGAACTGCCAAATAGGAAAAAAACAACATCAAAATTGAAAGTATTGGTAATAATTTTTTCTGTGGAAGGTTGAAGTTGGTGGTGGGGATATTTCAGAATTATAAACTTCGAAATTCCTTTTATCTTTATTCCATTGAGCTTTGACCCAAAAATCGATTCATCGATTTCAGTATGATTTATATATTTTCTGTTTATATTTATTTCAGTTAAGTGGTTCTTACAGACAAAAAAAAAAAAAAAAAAAAAAAAAATCGAAAAAAATCGAAAAAAAGTGCCCAAAAAGAAAACACACACACAGACAGATAGACAGACAGACACACACACACACACAAACATGCACACATACACAAGCACAATATTTGCATTACGTTGCTAAAATGTACACATAAAAATGCAAATATGCATATATCTATATGTCTATAGGTGTATATATATATATGCTTGTATGTCTGTGTTTATGTGTATGCATGTGTGGACAAATGTGTGCATGCATAATAAAGACATAACTACAAGTCTATTTATGTTTCTACATATTTATGCATATTTCCCCCTGAGTATCTGCGTGTAAAGGCGCATATCTTTCACAGTGTGTGTGTGTGTGTGTGTTTACATGTGTCATGCTCGTATCACTGACTGCATGTAAATGTACATGTACATATATATATATATATATATATATATATATA
>NC_069003.1:2686045-2688432 GCF_001194135.2 Octopus bimaculoides
TATATATATATATATATATATATATATATATATATGTATATATATACATACATACGCACACGCACTCTTGTGTGTGGATAGGTGTTTCAGATCCGGATCAGGTGGCTAAGAAACCGATTGATGGATTATTCTCGTCTATGAATGTATCTACTGGACACATACAAACACGATCAAAACACACACACACAGACATACACACATACACACATACACACGCATACACACACGCACACACACATACACACGTACACACCTTCCCTTGTAATTAATAAACATTTATGCAAAGCACAACGAGTATGAGAAATGTGTAGTTAAGCTACAGTTTTTTTTACGCATTTCTCTTTGGAATTTTAAACAGATTTGAATGCATTCTACACTGTCTCTGTACACAACACATGAAAGAAGATTCTCTCAGCGTGTTTCAAAGATTGTCGAGCCCTCATCTAACGAGATGCCCCTCCCCTACTTTCTTCTACCTTCAAACGAAACTTCAAAGGCCAGGCTCATTTTATAGCTTTGATACATTAGAACGTTGCTGATACGGTTAAACTAATTTGCATATCACCAGTTCGCCAGTGACCTAATTGAAGCTTTAATTAAAACGTGTGCCCAGCTCAGCGTGTGTTAGAAAACCCGAGATAATCTTAAAATTGTTAACCTGTATTATTATTATTATTATCATCATCATCATCATCATCATTATTATTATTATTATTATTATTATTATTATTATTATTATTATTATTGGTAGTACTAGTAGTAGTAGTAGTAGTAGTAGTAAGGCGGTGAGCTGGCAGAATGGTTAGCATGCCAGGCGAACTGCTTACCGGTATTGTTGTCAAAGACCGGAATAATGCAAGGATGTGCAAAGTAAGCTACGAAAAGAGAAGGAAAAGAAACAAAAAAAGTGGCAGTTTTAACTTGTCTTTCTATATTTCGGGGTTATAATCCTTTCTTCAGGACATCTAGAAAAAGCGAGGGATGGAAAAGTCCTTGCTCAGATGAGTGGGTTTGGAAAGAGTAAGTGAGAGGGAAGCGGAAGGTGTTATGTGCAGACTGGTGTTCCCAAAGCAACCAGTCTACTTCATGTACTTCCTTCCTGTTGTTAATGACTTGTATCAATTTGTTTATAAAGAACGCCTCCATGATTCCGAGACGAGTGATCTTGACTGATAAAAGCAGTTGGTTAGACTCTAGCATATATAAGGGTCGTGTAAAAAATACAAGTGGCTCAATAACTGATCAATAAAGTTCAAATACCAATGCATCAATTAGAATTCGTTCCATATCGAAATTAGACGGGAAATTCCGATACGATGCCAATATGCCATATAACTCCAGTTCAAAAGTGATAATCAAGTCAGTAATTAAAAAAGAATGGTGAAGAGTTAATGGCCTGCCCTACTCAGATTATCTTGGAGAGATAGGGAGAAGTGAAGTTTCATTTTTCTAGCTGCACACTAAAATTTGTGGTGTGGCTACGTGAGATTTCGATCTGATTAACTTCGATCTGGCGTCAATAAGGGAAAGTCGGCGCACAAAAATGGTATGTTTATTAATTCGAAAAGTTAATCCGAGTAATAAAAGCTGATAAGGGAAAAGAACATGGAAAAGAAAAGAATGGGATAGAAAAAAAGATAGAAAGACCAAACTTAACTGCCGCTAGTAAGATGCATGTATATATAGACATACATATATAATCTCGCCCACACACTGAAATACTCACTCTCTCTCTCTCTCTCTCTCTCTCTCTCTCTCTCTCACACACACACACACACACAATCAATCAGGGGACGACTAAAAATTTACACACACTCACGCATGCACACACACACACACACACACACACACACACACACACACACACACACACACACACACACACCGTCGTTTCCTGAGACTTATCCCTACCTCTTACACGCGTCTCTTCTCCCATCTCAAGTCCATCCCCATGAATCAGCACTTCCACTTAATTTATAACCATCTGCCCACGTTTTCCTTCATTCTTTGCACTGATTATTTCTCCCCCTTACTCACTACTACGTTCTTCTGATAAATAGCTAACGTCCGAAACGTCAAGACATTTTAATCTTCCATTAATGCATTAAGTTTATATTTTATTTCTCAAACTACATTAGTTGTACGCTGTTTTTTTAATTTTTCATTTTACCTAAACATACATACATACATACATACATACATACATACATACATACATACATTCATACATACATACATACATATATACATACATCGATATGCATACATATTTATAAATATATATGCTTATCTACATCTGTCTACCTATCTATACGTCTGTCTGTCAATCTATCTATCTCTCTATCTGTCTGTCTGTCTTTCTTTCTTTCTCTCTCTCTCTCTCTCTC
>NC_069003.1:2688442-2688879 GCF_001194135.2 Octopus bimaculoides
CTCTCTCTCTCTCTCTCTCTCTCTCTCTCTCTCTCTCTCTCTCTCTCTATCTATCTACGGATGCAAAAACACAAACAAGCAAACAAACAACAACCCATTATAATTTTACTCATTTTTTTGCAAATGACATTCGAAATGTTATAGATTTCACTGCTTTTATGAAAAATATCATCACCTTTTTATTTATCTTTTTATCTGTAGCCTAATCTTTTCTAGATACACTGTATTTCTCTTCTACAACAACCACAACAAAAACAACAACATCTATGAGCGAACATGTACGAAAGTATACATACATACATGCATACATACATAAGAACATACATACATATGCACACACACATACATATACACACACATATGTACATATGTACATATATATATATATATATATATATATATATATATATATATATATATATATATATATATATATA
>NC_069003.1:2689008-2689696 GCF_001194135.2 Octopus bimaculoides
AGGGAATTAAAAAAAAAATCTTTATAACATTTATTTTCCAACAATGTATTTTTCAAAAACTGATTTTCATTATATATCACATAATACAACGTAAATTGCTTTTTTCCCTCAATTTCTCTAAAACTTGAAGGAATTTATTACCTTTTGCAGGAATTAAAAAAAAACTTCTACGATGTTTAATATTGTATTCTTTACCATTCATCTACCAGGAGAAATTGTCGATAAAATAATACCAGTAATATATTGTGGCATCGATATAATCAACTACAGACATGTGCACCTTACCATCAATATTTTGGGCCGCTTAGTGCATAATAACCCACTGTCCTCGTTTGGGGACACAGTTGTATTTGGTTCATTAACTGAAATAAAGATTATCTGGACGCAAAATAGTGCTTGTATTTATTTAATCATTGTATTTGGTTTATTTACTGCAGTAAACGTTAACTGGTCGCTTCTGTATGTTTGTTATCTCTATTTATGTAACTATTCTTTTGTTCTTTTACTTTTTTACTTGTTTTAGTTATTTGACTGCGGCCATGCTGGAGCGCTGCATTTAGTTGAGCAAATCGACCCTTGGACGTATTCTTTGTAAGCCTAGTACTTATTCTATCGGTTTCATTTGCCGAACCGCTAAGTTACGGAGACGTAAACACACCAGCATCGGTTGTCAAGAGATGTTGGGTGG
>NC_069003.1:2689795-2692077 GCF_001194135.2 Octopus bimaculoides
GGAGAGAACAAACACAGATACACAAATATACACACACACATACATATACACATAAATATATACGTCGAGCTTCTTTCAGTTTCCGTCGACCAAATCCACTCACAAGGCTTACAAAGAATAAGTCCTGGGGTCGATGTGTTCCACTAAAGGCGATGCTCTAGTATGGCCGCAGTCAAATGAATGAAACGAGTAAAAGAAGAAAAGAAGAAAGGAACGTACCTAATCTAAGACGCTGCCATAGTTCTGCCAATCACGACCTTTGTAGTTGAATTCTCCTTCATTTTATGGACAAAGGTAAAACAGGTGAAGTTGAAGGAAAGATCTTTCCGTTTTGGTATCAAGCAGCCAGGAATATTGCTTTCAAATTTTGGCTCAAACCCAGCAGTTTCTGGGGAGGCAATAAATGCATTACATCGATACTGGTACTTCAGTGGTACTTCATTTCACTCCTCCAAAAAGATGAAAGGCAAAGGTGACCTCGGCGGAACTTGAACTCAGAACGTAAAGACAGACAAAATGCCGAAAAGCATTTTTCCTGGTGATGATAATAATGAGTATGACAATGATGATGATAATGATGATGATGATGATGATGATGATGATGATGATATTCATTCAACGACTAAGACTGTGCAGCATCATAATTTTTCAGCCCCGGCGCCCATACCAGATGATTCTCATCTGCTACGATATATTCCCCTGCTTCTCTGCATCATGCGTCCAAACGAGAGAACCTCTCATTTCATATATAGCAGTATTTGGCATTCTAGCAAGACATCTGCGTTAAGTTGGATATAACGATTACCTTTTAGTATTATTACTGCTTCTATCGCAAAAAAGAAAAAAAGAACGTTTTTATTATCCTTCTATATTTTAACAATATATTCAGTTTGAACAGAACTCTTAAATTATCCACAACATTCTTTTATTCTTAAGGAAATTATGCAAAAGAAAAAAAGAAAATTAATTGTTTTTTCGTTTTCTTGGAATAGCGTTTCTGTAAGACATACTTGCATTATTTATTAAGAATTTCAACATATATACTTTTCTCCTCTAGAAATTGTAGGAGAGGCTGCAAAAAAATTAGTTGTATGATTGAAATCCATGATTTGCAATGACGAATTCTAGTGTTCCGGAGAGAAAATGTATTTTCTAATGGAAGAACAGAACAGACAAAAGCAATGTGGGGGAAATTTGGTTTGAAAAAGGGGCACAAATGGACTATCGTATGCATGTATGTATGTATGTATGTATGTATGTATGTATCTATCTATCTATCTATCTATCTATCTATCTATCTATCCATCTATCAATCTATCTATCTATCAGTCTGTCTATCTGTTTACCTATCTATCAATCACTATATGTGTGTGTGTGGTCGACTCCAGCTCATATTCAAGCATTGGGTTCGTCAGTTTCCATCCTGTCTCATCGACTGATATTTGTGTCGAAAGTGACTTTGGAGTCGAAGTCGGTAGTGAAAGAATCGTGGGCAGAACCCCGCATTTGTTTTCAACACTGTTGCTACAATTCAGGTGACTCGTGCCTGCTCGAAAACCTCGACGTCAAACGACAAAGTGAATCCGATAGCTGCTGAAGATGATGAGTTCGACTACACAATTCCTGAAAGCAATGCCCCAGCATGGCTGCAGTCTCATGACTGAAACAAGTAAAAGATAAAAGATATCACTTTACATTTACGTAGCAATAACGGCATCATCGACAGAATATTTAAACAAAGGCGGAAGCAGTACCATTCATGTTTATGACTCAATACCTCGTTTTACATTTTCTTATTAATTTCAGACAAAACATATAACATAAATTTATGAATTATAAAGACAAAATTGGCACATTATTTAATACAAATGCATTAAAGAAAAGGCCAGCCAATATTTCCTAATATTATTTCGTAATATATATTTGAGAATCAAAATCTGTTATGGTTTTATATGTGGTTGGGATGCTTTTGTAGTTCTTTCAATTCTTAAATTGAGGAAGGAAAACAGTTTAATTTCATTGAAAGTTGAATAACTTTTTAGACGAGTAATATTTTCACACACGCACGCACGCACACACACATACTCCCCCCACACTCACCCCCCACACACTCACCCCCACACACTTATTACGGGAAACAGCATTCTATAATGAATACTACAAACGTGTTTACAATTAGATGTACTGACATAATATATTCAGTATGTGTGTCTGTATGTCGGTATGTTTGTATATGTATATACTTATATATGTATATGTTCTTATATATATATATATATATA
>NC_069003.1:2692087-2696231 GCF_001194135.2 Octopus bimaculoides
CATATATATATATATATATATATATATATATATATATATATATATATTCACGCGCATCTGTGTGCTGTTTGCTTAGTTTTCTGAAAATCAGAACTGCAGCAGGCCACTGCAATATTACATCGGTATTAGGTAAACATTAAACATAGAAGTATAAATATTAATCACAGCAGAATCTCGATATTCACATCTTATTAATTCTAACACCAAATAATTATTTCTAGCTACACTATCTTAATTATATTCAATTATAAGTCGAGCCAAGTCTAAACCTAAAGTCAATTTCAGTGAAACTTTATAAATGAATAGAAGTATTCCTTATGTACCGCAGAAACATTATTAGATTAAAATAGCAATCTGCACATCATAATGCTTTGGCCTGGCACTCGGTCGGTTAGGACGACGAGTTTTCCAGTTTGGTTCGATCAACGGGTCAGCGTGTTCATGAAATTAACGTGTAGTGGTTGAGTCCTCCACCGACATGCTTACCCTTAACGTAGTTCCCAGAGGGACTCAGCGTGACACAGAATGTAACAAGGGTAGGCTTCTTTGAATTACAAGTACAACTATTTTTTCTAGTTGAGCAGAATGTAGCAACGAGAAATAAAGTGCCTTGCTCAAGGACATAACGCTACGTTGGAAAACGAATTCTTGACCTTTTCGTTTTAGGTAGAGCCGGACTACGTCGCTGTTGATGTGGAAATTATGTAAACCAAACAATGCGCATAAGCAAACCTAAAAGTATAAAATGACGACAATTAACGCATCGCACCCTATATATATATATATTTGTGTGTGCGTGTGTGTGTGTGTGTATGTATTATAATGTAATTCTTATATCAAGTTATAAATTAAACAAAAGATGTCAATAATTGATGCTTTATGAGAGAACAGTGGACATCATCAATTGATGTTTCAAAATTTCTTCCTGGATACGGCCATCACCCATCATCGCCCAAGCGTCTAACTCATTGAATGCGCTTAAATTTAAACGGCTTTTATCGAGGGTAGAAAATTAAATCGCAAATGGAATATTTCTGCAACAATGAGCAAGAATTTTATTCTGAATTACTTCATCGTCAGATGAGGTAGATAATGATGATGGCGATGTTCCAAGTGGTACAGACGAAAGTGATGCTTCATATAGACCTGGATGTAAAAATGCACCGATTTATCTTCATTTGTAGGAAGCTGAAATAGATCTATGCTCAAATGGTTTTATTGTCTTTTTGTCTGTTTTTATAATCTGAGAGATTTAAAAGATTATTTTCAAAGTTTTTGTACTTATTTAAGGTGAAAATACATATAAAAGTTATACTTGAGTAAAAAAAAAAGATATCACTTATTCTTTACTCGTTTGCCACACACATTCATACGAGTTTCCCCGTCGTTTAAGAATTAAAAGATCACGTAAAAAATAAAGTTATACGTATAAAATAAATTACTGTATTATGAATGTGAAAGTAGAGAAAAGAAAAATATCAGGAATACTTTAGTCTTGTAAGATGATGTTAAGGTAAGACTAACGTGACGTTTGACGAAAGAATAAAAGCAAAAAGAAAAAAAAAAGAACAGGAAAAACGTATCTTGTGTAAAATGGCGGATGTAAGCAGAAAGGTTAGAAAGAAATAACTTTTTAAGATGATATTTACGTATGATGGTCCCAAAAGGCTGACAAAAATATTATAAATCTATATGTGTATTTACTAATGAAATTAGACGGTCTAAATATAATTCATATAGAAATACGTACAGTGCATTTGAGAATTCACGTAAAATTAGGTTAAGAAATAAGTATGTGGACTACAAGATTCGTTGGGGGAATTATTGGTCACAATTTAATTACAACAAAAACGTATTAGCAACAAATGCTAGATTAAGTGCATTATTGAGTTTTATGTATTTCAGAAAAGAAAGAAGAAAAAAACCCAAAACAAAACGCAGGAAAGAAAGTAGATTTATTAAATCATTTTAAGGTTGAAATCAAATGAAGAGTATTCAACAAAATGATAACATCGTCAAGAGTTATGACGTGGATGTATAGAGTCATGAAAAAGAATTCACTGGAGTCTAGAAGAAATATAGTCTGCCATTAGAATATAAGGTTCTTTTGTCTTATAGTCAAGAGAAAAGCCAGTTTCTATAACCTTTTACAGGACCCGTGAGAATAGTGGGAAGGAAATAAGTTATGCTCAGACGAGGGAGCTGACTTGAGTGCTTGCGAAATAGAAGGGAATCCAATAAAGCCATTTAAAGTGCCAAGTGAGGGTGCATGGCCTGGTGGTTACGGTATTGTACTCATAGTACCGCAAGATCGCGGTTTCGATTAGTGGACTGGGTGGTGCGTTGTGTTCTTGAAAAAGAAAAAAAAAAAACAACCGAAACAAAGCAAAGACAAAATATTTCATTTCAGGTTGTTTCAGTCTATGTAGCTGTAAATGAGTAACCGTGCGACGGACTAGTGTCCTGTCGAAAGGTTAAGTTGTGAGCTTGGTCACTTAGAAGCCATGGAGACCGGGTAGCCACCTCTACGAGTTGGAGGACACGAGACAGTAATGTACAAGGATGAATGATGATGATGATGATGACTAAAGTACAAAGTTAAACGGGGGCAATGAAGTGAGTCTACCACCCAAGAAGTTCCGATCAACGGAACAGCCTGCTCGTGAAATTAACGTGCAAGCGGCTGAGCACTTCACAGACACGTGTACCCTTAACGTAGTTCTCGAGGGATATTCAGCGTGACACAGTGTGACAAGGCTGACCCTTTGAATTACAGGCACAACAGAAACAGGAAGAAAGAGTGAGAGAAAGTTGTGGTGAAAGAGTACAGAAGGGTTCGCCACCATCCCCTGCCGGAGCCTCGTGGAGCTTTAGGTGTTTTCGCTCAATAAACACTCACAACGCCTGATCTGGGAATCGAAACCGCGATTGTATGACCGCGAGTCCGCTGCACTAACCACTGGGCCATTGCGCCTCCACAACATATCTAGATAGATACAAACATACATACGTACACACATATATGTATGTATAATGAACTAAAACACGCGCGCTCTGCGTTGTATCTCTCCCAGCTAGAAGCAACAGCCCCATCACTCTCCCTCAAATAACAATGCATCACCTCAGCCAAAGCAGTCTCACGTGATATAATTTAGACTTGGGACCCCACCCGCTATTCTAATATTCCAGGATAATGGCCGGCATTTTTTTGATAGTACCATTACTCGCTTGGCCCGAGGCTCAATAACAACAGCAACAACATTAATATAAATCAACGTCTACACGGGAAAATAAGTAGGAAAATCTCCAGCGTTTCTCGCCTGAAGATTATCATAAATTGGCGCCTGTTTTCATAGATTATATTATCAGTTTTTGACCGATAAACCAATTAGTACTGCACTTAAAAACCTCGTGTCAAGTGTTGCTTTACGTTCTCATTAATTTTGCACATCGCTTTTATTATTTTCCATACACACACATAGACACAGGTACTTAATTACATAGAGGTAACCATTCGTACAGACAGACTCTCAGCGGTATATATATCGCTCAAGTGTTTCTTATAACAACCACGCATTGTGCCTCGCACACGTTCACTCATAATTAACACCACATACAATTATATCCTTATGTAAGTCTGCACGCGTACAAACAAACGCTCGCCCGCGCACATGTTTTTCTTTCCTATTTATACATATATAATACACACACACACATACACACACACACACACACAGACATACATACACACACACACACACACACACACACACATATATATATATATATATATATGTGTGTGTGTGTGTGTATGTATGATGATGATGATGATGATATGTATGTATATTATGTAAGTAGTTATGCGTGTATAAATGTATATTCTTATATACGTATGTAACTGTATGATGACTCTGTATACGAAGTACGTATTCATTTTTTTTCTTTTTAATTTCATTAGTCACAATTATCGGACTACATACCAATACATTTACATATATGTATGCTGTAAGTATATGCATATACACACCTATATATACACATATAATATAAATATATTTTTGTATGTAGTAAGAATGGACTTATTTATGTATGTGTATAAAGATATATATATATATATATATATATATATATATATATATATATA
>NC_069003.1:2696268-2697142 GCF_001194135.2 Octopus bimaculoides
TATCTATATATATATATATCTTTTCTTGGAAAAGAAAGTCAAGGAAGAAAATGCTGGCAGATTCGTTAGAGCGCCAGGCAAAATGCAGAACTGCTTCGCGTAATGTGATCTCTATATTCCGAGTTCAAATTTTGCCTCGGTCGACTTTACCTTTTATTGTTTCAGAGTCGATAAAATAAATACCAGTTAAACACTGGGGCCTACGTAATCGACTCACTCTTCCCCTAGAACTGTTGGTCTTTTTCCAGAATTTGAAACCAATATTATTCAAAGTATGTCTCAAAAATCTTCCGATGCCCTGCACATGTTTGGAAATATTATTGGCGCTATTGGCGCCTCATCACAATAACGCACAAATTGAAAATAAAAGCTGGAAGCAAAAATAAATAATAATAGTAATAATAATAATATATAAATAATAACCAAAATCGACTCCATAAACAAATCTATCAAAAGTAAGATGGCTCATAACAGAGGCTGTGAAAGCGAAAAGACTGTTATTTATCTGTCTAAAGTTTAGCAATACAAACTGTAAAGTACTTAGGTTATTTCCAATTGGATTTTCTGGTTACTGATATACGGTGATTAAGTAGGATCGCCTTGGTCGCTAATATATCATCGCAGTCTGTTGACAATATTCCGGATTAGAAGATTAGAAGAAGATTAGCGGAGACATACTGGAATTAATGAGATAGGGATATATAAAATAAACATATATGCATTTTATGTATGTATGTATGTGTTTGAATGTTTGTATAAACCTATATATGTTTATGTGTGTATACATACATATATATATGTGTGTGCGTGTATATATGTAAATATGCATACGTACATATATATACTCACACACTGATATATATATATATATATA
>NC_069003.1:2697221-2700664 GCF_001194135.2 Octopus bimaculoides
TATATATATATATATATATATATGAGTTCGTGTATACATATGTTTATATATATATTTGTATATGAGTGTGTGTTGATGCATAGAAATATGTGCTATTATATGTATGTGTATATCTTTATGTATATACAAGTATATAAGTGTTATGTGCATGTCTATGTATCTACTCATACATATACGTATATAGTGAGTGTGTTTCTATCTATTTATCTATCTATCTATCTATCTATCTATCTATCTATCTATCTATCTATCTATCTATCTATCTATCTATCGATCAATCTATCTATCTATCTATCTATCTATCTATCTATCTATCTATCTATCTATCTATCTATCTATCTATCGATCAATCTATCTATCTTCTTTTTTAGCATCCGATGTGTTGCGAGGTTGTTAAATACCTAGAGGCTTTTGTTTCTGCGTAGAAATTTCGCATGTTTTGACATCTGTCACTTAATTGTTAAGCTCACGGTATTCTTTTTTGCCACAAGATGTTTAAGATTTCTGCTCAGAATTTAACACTTCTGTCTAGCTCATGAAAATAGATTGGAACAGATCTGGCGTAAGAGCGTATTCTTGTGCCGCCATTCGTCAATCAAGTCGAATTTATACCAGTAATAAACCCGAGTAAATGACAGACTCTGATGTATTTATTAAAGTGACCAGGCACTTAAGAAGAATCAAGAATATTGTTTCATTAGTCAGCAACTTAGCTATCAGTGCTTTCTGAACATAATGGAATATGTTATCTATCTATCTATCTATCTATCTATCTATCTATCTATCTATCTATCTATCTATCTATCTATCTATCTATCTATCTATCTATCTATCTATCTATCTGTATGCATATATGTATCTGTTTCTCTCCCCTCCTCCTATCTCTCTCAAATTACCAGTCTACAATCTGTTATCTATTTTCTATTTATTTTTTCTCTTTCTAGATATTTTTTTCACATACAAAAACTTGCTTATCATTTACATCTTTATATTATCTGTCCTTACATACGTCTGTTTGCGATGTGTATCTTCGTTCGTTCATATATATATCTATATCTATCTCTCTCTCTCTCTATATATATATATAGACATATATATATATGTGTGTGTGTGTGTGTGTGTGTGTGTGTGTGTCTATGTTTTTATATATGCCTGTATAAATGAGTTTTGGATTGCCTGAACGTTCATTTAAGTGTAGTTGGCTTCGTATCTCTATAGTATCGAAATGCGTAAGCAAGACTGATTTTCTTTTTTTTGTTGTTGCTGTTATTCTGGAATCTTCGGTCTTTAGTTATTATATTAACAACATTAGCCATATAAACTAACTTAATTTGTGTTCTCCTCTGATAGCGTCTCTACTGCGCTGTGATAAAACTAGAAGAGGTGAAAGGTCTTGAAAAGTTAAAGCTATATTATATCTCTTTGTTGATTAGTTATATTGTCTGTAATGACTTTTTATGGAGCACACTCATAGGCTAATTAGCGAAATGAGGAGACCAGTGAAAGGCTATTTGTTATAACGAGGATCGTTGAAAGCGGCGTCCATCTTGAATAATGGCGTTTGCCAAAATTATGGTGTTGATTTGACAGTAGACATTAACAAGCGAAAGAAAAAAAAGAAAAAGGGGGGGGTGGAAGAAGAAAAATCGGTTCCATGAGTGCGGTTATAAAGGATGCTCTCTCTCGAATATGTGGTTCCAGGTTCGATCGCATAGTTTTCGACGGCACTGTAGAGGTGAGCGTTTTCTACCTAAGTCTTGGATTGATAAATGTCTTCTTGGTAGAGCTGAACCACAAAAACTGTGTGGAGCCATTTACACACACACACGCGTATATAACGTGATGTCAAATATATATATATATATATATATATGTGTAGGCATGGCTACGTGGTAAGACGCATGGTTCCAGGTTCAGACAAATTTTCCAGTATAAAGGTTATTTATCCTATTCGTGTTGTTCAACATTATTCGGCGTTTAAGAATAAATTCTCTGCCTATCACCATATTTCAATACATCTCGACGCTTCTTACAAAACAAGCTTGTTTGTTTACTTATATCGCAATTTGTTTATTTATCAACCTGTGTATATACATACTTTTAACGGCGAGATTTGAACTCAGAATATTAAAAAAAAAACCGTATAAAACTGCAAGGATTTTTGCCGACGCTCTACCGATTCTACCAATAAGCTGCCCCAGAAGGATGAAAAGGGTGAGATTGATCTTAGAATGGAAAATGTTGTAATAAAATGCCGACGATCTAACCAACCAACCAACCAGCTCGTTGCCTGAACAAATATAAAAACTAAAAGCTCATAAGAACAGCTGAAAGGATATGATTTTTAAAGATTTTGCGTGAAAAATTATTCACTGATTAGATAGTTTAAACATAAGATCTCCCCAAAATTTCTGCATGAAGAACGAACTGTTAGGTATAGGCTAACGTACTTAATGTGGAAGCAAAAAAAAAAAAAAAAAAAAAAAAAAAAAAGAAAGAAAGAAGAAGGAAAAGGAAATGAAACAACAACAACAACAACAACAACAACGAAAAAAACAAACAAATAAATACTCAGAAAAATATCAACCACTGCCGTCAACACAAACAACAGAAACTTGCCTTTGATCATAAATCTGTGCGATCAGGGATGACCTAGTTTAGAAAACCAACAACAACAACAGCAGCAGCAGCAGCAGCAACAGCAACAACAACAACAACAACAACAGCAGCAACACCACCAGTAACAACAACAATATCAAACAGTGTTAACAACAATGCCATAACTTATTCCTGAAACAAATTTATGAAACATCAAATACAGACTGATATCATAAAAAAAAAACAACACGCTCATACACAGAAAGACGCACCAACACACACACACACACGCACACACACACACACACACACATATATATATATATATATAGATAGATAGATAGATATATAGATATATAGCGTGTATGCTTGCATCAGTGAAATGTCCAAGTGTGTTTGTGAATCTGTGTATGTGAAGGCATATGTGTACGTGCGAATTGTGCTAGAGTATTGTTATCACTATTATTATTATTATTATTATTATTATTATTTCTGTGGTTGTGGTTTTTAATTGGTTAGACACAAGCGAAAGAGAGAGAAACGGGTGAGGTAACAAGTCTGAAGTGAATTGTGTTGCTGGTGCAACGTAGAGAGAAATCATAACAGTAAAAAAAAAAAAAAAAGAAATCAAACTGGTTAATAAGGGTCTAAGCTATATATCAAACCAGTAATCCGGAAGTAGGAAGAGTAAATGTGTGTATGAGTCTGTGTGTGTGTGTGTGTGTCTGTGTGAGTGAGTGCGTTTCTTTGTGCGTGTCTGTGCATTTGTTATGATATATATGTATATGTTTATGTATATATATCATATATATTATATATACATATTTTATATATATATATATATA
>NC_069003.1:2701101-2702501 GCF_001194135.2 Octopus bimaculoides
TATATATATATATATATATATATTTATTTATTTATTTACAAACATACATGCCGTTGTATAGACACATATATACCCATCAATACTTATATGCATTCAAATACGCACACACCTATGTACACACCTATATGTACACACCTATATGCACACGCACAAACGTGTACATATAAATATACATACTGCCTGGCTTATGCGCATAGTAGTATATACACTTGTCTTTTAGATACATAAACTCGCATACAGAAGTAGAAAGTAACACACACACACACAATGACAAACGTAAATTTTGGAAATACCTAAAACAAAAAAAAAAAGGCAAAACTAAATAAAATTGCGCCTAACATCGTAATATACAAAAATATAGAAATTTTTAATTAGATTCAACAGAAGATTGAATTAAAACTTGATAACAGAATATCCCCAAAATACCATTCTGCAGCATTTTCTGATATTCTGAAAACGGTCAGTACCATTTCTAAGAACGACATCTGCAGCTGCAATATAAATATTTGGAATAATGTAATTCCACAAGGAAAAAAATGTTATCTATCATTTATCAAAATCCGAACACAATATGTATTCAAATATGCATGTATGTACGTAGTTGGATATGTTTGTGTGCATGTGTGTGTGTGTGTGTGTGTGTGTGCATGCGTGCGTGTATGTATGTGTGCGTATGTATCAATGTATGCGTAATATATACTACATATTTGGGAAATTCTGTCTGTGGGTGTGCTTTTGGAGTTGTTAGCTAACTCCTCCTACATCGTATTATCGATTTTGATGAAACTTGACACGTGAGTCGAAGTCATGTCCGGAAACTTCATGGCTTACACAAACTGTTGAAAAATATCGACAATAGGGCCCCTGGAAGGGATCCTTATAATATATCTAATATATTTTATCTCAAAAACCAAGGAAAGTAACCCCATTCGCCCCTGGAAGGGATCCTTGTATATAGATAAAGGAAATAACCCTTTCATCTTCCTAAATTATTTGGTAAAATGAAATTGAGTATGCTTATTTCTTAGTATTTGAACTGTTAGAATTATTTTCGCAATTTATCCAGTACAACCCTTAAACTAGTAAATAGTATTTTTCTAAACAATAGATTCCCTTATTTCGGTTAGTGATTTATTCATGAATATACCAACACTAGCGCCCCTGAGGGTAATATCCTCTGGGAACGCACAAAATCCCTTTTCATGTATGTGTATATATGTATATATGCATATGTATATATATGTGCAGTTATGTGTATGTATATGTATATGCATGTATGTGTATGTATGTACGTTTATATATATGTATGTATGTGTATATGTATGCATGTATATATATATATATATGTGTGTATGTGTATATATATATATATATATATATATATATATATATATATATGT
>NC_069003.1:2702900-2703566 GCF_001194135.2 Octopus bimaculoides
TATGTATCTATCTATCTATCTATCTATCTATCTATCTATCTATCTATCTATCTATCTATCTAATATCTATCTATCTATCTATCTATCTATATATATATATATATATATATATGTGTGTGTGTATGTGTGAGTTTCTCTTACGAATCTGTAAGTGCTTTTCTCTGGAAATTAGAATTCTAGCCTGCAGATATAATACTGTCTCGAATATACTGTATTCTGCTTAATGCAGGCACCTGCGCTCTTATAAATAAATATATATATATACTGAAATGTGTAGAATTGCACAAACACTCAGTAACACGTTCACTTATACATATATTGCGTCATATTATATATATATATATAATTTATGCAAACATTTTCTATGTACTTATATACAGTGGCCCAGTGGTTAGGGCAGCGGACTCGCGCTTATAGAATCGTGGTTTCCATTCCCAGACCGGGCACTGTGAGTGTTTTCTGAGCGAAAACACTTGAAGCTCCACGAGGCTCCTGCAGAGATATAATACATATAGATAATTTCTTCTTTAAAAATCCATTTCGAAGATGTAATCGCTCTTCATCGCTCTTTCTTCCGGCCTCCTCCCTGCATATCCCCGCCCCTTCTCCCACATCTCTCTCTCTCTCTCTCTCTCTCTCTCTCTCTCTCTCTCTCTCTCTCTCTCT